>NC_066848.1:16747307-16777221 GCF_001640805.2 Lates calcarifer
GTAAATATTCAGTATCATGCATAATTAGGTGTCCTCCTGATACACATAAATAACAGACAAGTAGGAGGCATTGAACACCATGACACAAGGTGAATGTGTCAGGACACCAGAATGTATCATTGTGCTTTTGCCACAGCCACTTGGCACAGTAAAACAAGGTCAGCTGTGTTCAAGTCATAGTAATGGTTAACTCAGTTGCACTATTGCCTATTATCCATTATTATCTGTTAATGAGGCAGCAATCGTGAGTATTGTTACCAGCAATATCTATAGTAAACCCTGTGCAGTCATTAACTTACAGTTTGGAGTATTAAAAATGTTTATTTTTCATGGCCAGTAGTGGAAAGTAAGAAATACATTTACTCAAACATTGTAATGAACTGCACTTTTAGTAATTCTGTTTTACTCTTTTACACTTTATTCCACCTTTTACTTCACTGCTTTGATCGCACTAGTTACTTTTAAGATTAAGATTATTTGCCCCATATCTACCAGTGGCAACATTAAAATAATACACCTTAATACATCAGTACCTATTAACCTATTGGGGTATTGCTAATTTTTGAGTTCTTCTTCCACCATTGTCCATATATCGTGAGAATATACAATATTTGCTGAAATAAAATATATTAAAGTTGTTGCTAAAGGGCTCAAGCTGGACTGAAATATATATGAAATATATATATGAATCTCATTTCTGACCAAAATGTTACTTATTCCCTTCATAAACACTCAAATAGATCATCATCTCTGTGCCATCCACTAAAAAGCATATGTCTGTGACTACAGCACACATATGATAATGTACGCAAACACACACATGGTTTTCAGTAGGACATTGTGAGCCAGCTTACCTTTGTAGTGACCCGCTGGTCTCTCTGTTTAGCAAGGTCTACCAAGTTCACACCATTGTAAACCAGGTTTTCCAAACAGCCGTAGAAATTTCTGTTTGACCTGACTGACCCCAGAGAGCTGAGGCCCTGGTCTGCTCCCACACTCATCTGTACAGGGCAAACATGAGCACACGAGATATAGACAAAAAATGGAACAGACATATTGTATGTGTGAGTGCAAGTGCCCATTTTTCTGTTTGTGTGTATCCCACACCAACCCACACACATAAACAAACCTGGTCATGGTCCCAGTGGGTGAATCTTGGTGGGATCTGCACCCACAGTGTGCTTTTGTCCACGGTGAGGTTGAGGTGATTGCTGTGATGCTCCACTGCCACCTGATGCCAGTGCTGGTCGTCTAACAGGCTGCCCAGAGACACGAGATGCCGGCTATCAGGAGAAGAACTCCTGCCTGGAAGAAGAAGAAAACTGACATCTTGAATTTGTTTTTCAAATTAAATAAGATAAAATAAGTTTGAGTGGATGGCTGAAAACTGATATTGAAATCAAATATGTGAGGTTGCTGAATTTTCTCTCTTCTGGTTGTAATAGCTAGATATCTTGAGAGATATATTTAAGCATTTTCCCAGTGTAAAAATAGTGTCTTTTCTTGATTCTTGCAGGTTCCTACTGTTTTATTCAGGTGAAGAACTCTGCTCTGATAACTTATTATACTGTATTTATACTGTATACTGTATTTTTTGAAGGAAATGTAGACATTTCCTCTGTTTTCTTTTCTCTTCGTGAACAGAGTGAGCACCATATCCCAGCTCTCTCCTTATAAACTGGCAGTAACCAGTGTTTTCTAGGTTTTTCTTTCTCGACAGCTGAGAAAGAAGAGAAGGTAGGTGATAACACATAATTAACGCTAAGGGGAGTAGAGAAAGAGGTAGACAGGCATAAATAAATGACAGAGGAAATACTGCTGTTTCTCTGCACTCCCTAAAGTGTTGAGTTTTTGCTGAGACAAAGAGGTGAAGACAGACCTAAATGCAGTTGGCCATTAAATATAAAATAGGTATTGTAAAGCAGACAACGTTGTCTGCGTGGGAAAAGAGACAATGACAGAAAAAGAGAGACAGACAGAGACCAAGACCGAGTCAAACGTGTCCAGTCATCAATCATCATTGATCTATCAGACAGATATGTGGCATAACAGAGGGAGACACTAGAGAGAGGGAGGGAGAAAGATATAGACAGAGGGGGAAAGACTGAAGTGTACTCAATCATCATTGATCAGCAGACTGATGTTTGCACATGGCAGAGAGAGAGAGAGAGAGAGAGGAAACATGGAAATGAAGGCAAAGTCAAGTGTGCTTAGTCATAACTGTTACACTGTCTGATCTTCCATTGCAACCTTGTCTCCTAGAAATCACATTTACATACTATTAATTTGCAGCAGCAATTATGTTTTTAAAGAAGCATAAAGCTGTGCATACAATATTGCATTGTTGATTAACATGACAAAACATTTATGATGAAGATGCACAGTACAGTTGCAAAATGTTGATACTGAACATATCAGCATTATCTTCACTGACAATGTAATTCACTTGTTTTCCCACATCATAATCACAACCTATGGCTATGTTTAGGCACTCAAAGCACTTGGTTAAAGGTTGGGAGAGATAAAGGTCTTGGATGAATACTGTAAAAATTGAACAGTGACTTGAAGCACGAGCTGGAACGTTTTTACTTCATTAATATTTAATCCAAAAAACCACAGTCTTTTTCAGAGTCAAATGAAGAGGCGTATCCCAACAGCAATGAATGGCAGAATACTAGATAGATGAACCAATTAGAGTAAATACTAAATGTAGAGAAAGGTTTGGGTATATCAGCACTTTAAAAGCAAAATCGTGGACTGCAATCTATTTATTTCAGTGGAAATAGTGCGAACAGTGAATTTGATCACTGATGTGAAGTTAATTCACATAGAGTGTGACTATAATGAACTTTGACACACCATTGACCAACTGTAAACTGGGACAGAGAACCAGAGAGTCCAAAATGGAGAAAAGTACAGTATTAACTTTGCCTTGCCATCCAATGTTATACAATCCTGCCAGAAAGAGCTTTCCTTTTCATATCCATTTTGCCATGAATGGTACTATTCAAAACAGCAGCCGCAGCATGAAACTCAAGTTACCGTGTCACCAAACCTCCAGCAACACCTGTTTTCTGAGGAATATGTAAATGAATTAGAATTTTTCTTCTCATGTAAACAGGTTTCAAACTGAAATCAACTTTTCAAATGCTTTTTGAAGAAGAAAATGTATCCATCACATATGTAAACATAACTTTTGTTTGTTTTACCAGAAAAATACACAGGACACCTTTATAAATGTTTAGGACAAGGTAATAAAAACCAAATGGTTGTAATGAGGCACAGATTATTTTATACCCTACAGATATGTTGTTAAAACTCTTAAGGTGAATGTTTTTGTTTCAGTTCCAATTAGCTTTAGTTGCAAAGAGGATCCATCATCCACAATGATAACATTTATTCTGTAAGCGCCCTACATGCCTTGGGGACTTCAAGAAACTTTTCAGAGCTTCCATCTGTCAATCAGGTTCACTGAGGTCATCTTAATTTTTGGTAAGGTTTCTAAGGATTCATGTAGCTTTCTTCAAACCCTCTGAACTTCTCGTGCTTTATGACATGAGAAGCTGCGAAAATTTCCTCAAAGCCTTTTTACTTTTTACAGTGGAGGCTCCTGTGTTAGATCATTCCAGACAGCTCCCCATGGCAATATCACCTAATCATCTTCTGTCTGCTTATGCATTACAGCTCTTCGCTGCGACTCTAAATCTAATTTTGCTGGAAGACATTGACAGGTCTTATCAGATGTCAGACTGCTGTAATTGTTTCATTTTATTCTGTTCATCTTAAATGATTGAGGCGGCACACGCAATCAGTCAACACAAGTGAAATGTGCAACCTATGAACCACCTCACAGTAAGTGTACAGGAGGACACTGGTGAAATGTTGAGATTTTTAAAAAGTTTTGCCAAAAAGAGAAATAAGGAGAAAATGGTAATAGTTCTAGTTTTTTCTACTGCAGGTCATTTTAAGATGTAGAAAAAATAGTAAAAATTTAACTTGATTGCTTGCTGGAAACAAGCAGACACTGTAATTGTTTTTTTCCTGTTCATTTTTATGACTGTGATATGTGTGAATTAGCAATTTTTAAACTTCAGCACCAATCAGCAATCTCTAGACAAATCCATGAAAACAACTCTAGGAGGAAACTGAAACAAAGTTTGATGTGACATGTTTGCAGAATCCATATAAACACTTGGATTTGTTTGAGACATAGAACAAGCGACTGAATGCAGGATCATTTCAGCCTTATAGGCTGTACAGCTTATCAGCTTGTCATTGTGAGTCAAACATCACCTCTGTGTTACTGTAATGAGTCAGTTGTGGGCTGTAAAATAAAGTATAGCTGGCTCTGCCTGACACAAGTGCGTTGCTTCTCTGATGAAGGCTAAGCTGTTTATTTACAACACTGAACACAACTGAGAGACCTTCCAATAAATCACTATGGATAGAGAAGAATAACAGGATAAGTCAATAGTGCAGTACAGCACAACATTAGCTGTGACAACTGAGGTGACAGACTGTATCCAGAATGAGTCATCATCTGTGTCCAACAGACATCTGTAGACACAGGACAACAGCTACATGACAGGAATAATTTAAATATTTTTCACCTGGAACATCGGATTATATATGTGCTGAAAAAGATCTCAGTTCTTTCATTAATTTGCTAGACTCTTGGTTTACTCTTGAGAAATGTTAAAAACCAAAATAAAATAAAATAAAATAGAACAAGACAGGACCAACACTTTTGACACACTTTTGGTGTTCTCTGTTGTGCTCTGTCTTACAGTCCATTATGACATGATGGCGACTCCAGCAGGAATATAACCTCCAGTCCAAGTAGTTTCAGTATGACCACAAATCAATCTTCTCTATTTCAACCGCTTCTACATGAAACTCTGAGCATCACAGGCAGCGCCTGTCTGCTCCTTTGGGATAAATTTGAGCCCTTTCAGCTTCAGGTCATAAGTTAACCTCATGGATGAAGAAAGCCATTCACATTTACTCTGCCTGCTACGAACTTGCACAAAACTGAAAGAGATGACCTCGCCATCCCCAGAGTTCACACATATATACATATATATAAACTGTATTCTGCCTTGTGTGGAGAAATGGCCCATTTGAGAGGAAATTAGTTTTTAATCTTGAAATTGAGCTCAAAGAGAGTTTAATATATGCATGAATGTCAGCAAGGCAACTCTGTTCTTTAGCTAACTGCAGTGCAAGGACTTCACCTGCGTATCATTCTACATAATTTATATCTGGGCTGCTTTTTTTATTGTATAGGAAAAAAACCTGAGTTTTATCTTGTCTGTCTTTCTGACACATTCTCCATTCTTCATTTTAAAAAGCTCAACCAGAAGGCACAAGATTAGTGAACACTGATCTCTGGTATATTTACTTTCACACAACATCCCTGGGGTAAAAAAAAAGAGAACTGAGCCTAATTATGAGCCAGGGAGCTACAGAACTATATTCTGACATTTTGATGAATGTATTGCAATGAGGAAATGAGATGCTTTTGGAGAGAGTACATACATTTTAATAAGCTGGTGTATTCATTCAAACAGTTTGGATGGCTCCTGGCAAACAGAGTGGAACTAAGAGTCTTCTGTTAAGTGCTGCTGAAGCTGCTTAGTGTACACAGGGGAACAAAACCCTCATAATGGGTTGTTATGGCTGGGGCCAGACTCATACTCACTGATGAGAATCTAATGCAGGAAAAGGTGAAAATCAGTTAATTACCTTTGTTAAGTTAAAGTTAAAATTCTTAAGTTTTAAGGGTGCACAATGGCCTGAACAGGAGAAACTAGTATTGCATCTTCAGCACCATAGAGCAATGCACTGGTGGGAAGGGAGAGACATCTAAAAATACAATTACAATTGTGTGCATGTTGAGAGTTATATTGTACATTGGTCCATATAAAATGGAAAAACTGTCTGACCTCTCAGTCGTGACAGCCTTTCAAAATCACCAAGTAATTTGGCATCATGTACAAATGTAGGACAGGCTCTGTTCTTTATCCATATGTGCCCTAAATGAATGATGAGGCTGACTAGCTAAACTTGGCACTTACATACCCAAAATCCATCAGTGTGCAAGAAGGAAGTTACAGGTTGTGAGAAAACACATACAGCTACAAAATCAGACTCAGACCACAATTCAGAAACAAATCACAGAGGGCTGTTTCTGACAACTCTTCCCCCAACTTGAGCAAGTAATGTTAGTATAGCAGCAAAGAAGGGGATGATAATGCAACACAATTAACCTTGTTGTCACTTTTCCAAGACAGTGGTATGTTTCATTTTTCTACCGTCATAGGGCAGTAAAAGCAAAAACAGGAAAATTGGTTTCTTAAATTATTTTATCATGCACGCACATACAGTATACAAACACTTACCAACGTGCTATTTGGTCTACATTAAAATAGATAATGGTGGGTGTGCTTACTTGCTGAAATTGTGACATTTGTTTTCACTCAACTGTTCTGTTGTTTCAGAAAGCTGAAAATGCAGAGGTAGAATGTGAGAGCAGTGGGGAGTAACAATAACTTTTTCCATACAACCAAGATAGTACTAGTACTACAGACCAGGAGCTGTTTCAGTATGGCTGCTGTCCTGCTACACACTCCAGACCACTATTTAGAGATGGATCCATCCTTTACTTATGTATATTGAAATCATAAAAGTAATAGAAGTAATAGGAGAGTGGAAGCTGCATAAACCATAAAACACAAGCTCAGCAGTTTAGATGCAACTGAAAGAAGAATAATAAAACAAGGTGGCACATGAACACAAAGCCTTTCATTAGAAATTTTTCTTTAATTCTTATCTGAATTGTAAGTATTTTACCACCACTTTAATCAGCAGCATGAAAAATTTTCTAAATCCAAAAGAAGATGAGCTCAGCCACAAAAAAAGATTGTGCATTGGACTTCCATAGGGTTGGAGACTTACAAGAAATGGATTAAAAAAGAGTGGTCAGCAAATATCCTGACTTTTAGTCCCTAGTGTGGGCCAAAAACATTATATCATAAATTTCCCATAATGCCACTGAATTGCCATTGAATTAACATTATACAACTAATTTCAAAGGCTGAAGAGTACTCCTCATGATGAGTACCCTGATCTTAATGTGTAAGTGGAGTGGAATACCCCTTTAATTCACAGTACCAAAGCAAATCTAGCACATACAGTAAGTAGATAGCACCGGCATAAGAACAGAAACTAGTGGTCAGCAAACACCATGATATTGTCCACCACTACATTGCTGAAGCAGCCACTAAGGTTTGGAAACCTCACAGCTTATTGAGACATATTGCCAAGCACCAAACCACAGACTAATCAGAGCAAAGGAATGTACACAAGCAGTCAATACTTGGCTTGGTGACATACAGTAATCCCCTGTCTCTCATTAAAGACTAAACCATTAAAGAGGCAGTCTGCAGAAACTAGCGTTATGGCTTCTATTACAACAATTACTAAGTTAGCTGCATCACTTGCAAAGTTTTCTTAAAGGGAGAACAACCTTGACAACATCTGAAAATAAATTGAGGTCATTTTGCTTGTTCAACAAAAAAACATAACACTGTGTCTGACCAGTCAAATCAGGCCTGTTTTATAACGTAACACATCACTCAGCAGACTTTGAGCAATCATGACATTGTGTGTACCAGGATTTCAGAATTGTACCTTTTCTGAGGACGAGGAGAAGCTTTCCTTTCTTTAACTCCAGGGTGAGGCTGTGCTCACTCAGTCCCTCTGCATGCAGCAGTGTCCCAGAGTTTCTCAGGGTTTTAAATTTCAGAGAGATGCTTTCCCTGGCCATCTGCCTCAGCCTGGGGCTCAACCTGTAGAGAAGGCTGCTGTGGCCATCGAAGCTCACCACATCAGAGTCTACAAAACAACAGAACCATATGTTTATACAACAGTTATTTTGCATAGTCAAAACAGTCCTTAAATGTCCTGTCTGTAGACTTTTCAGCTCAATATGTTATAACCACATTTATTGAAATATTAGTACATTTTTTTGTACACCAACCAAGATCATTGCCAAGAGGACTAGCAGCTGCACTGACAGCATTTAATGGCAACCAGGTTATATTCTGAAATATGACAGATTTGTTATTAGTTTGCTTTATGGCATAGAGAAAAGAATAGATTTACTGCACTAAAGAGTTTACTGTGTTTTAAGTGCAAACAAAGGGAAATGTCTTAACTTAAAGGCGACAGAAATGAAAGACAGACTCTTGGAACACGACTTAAAAACAATTATCTGGTAATGCAAGTTGTGGAAAAGGTGGTTCACCAAAGTTTCATTTCTCCCACGTCCTTGAAGATCAGCAAAGTTATTTTCCCTCACAATTTGGGCTGTTTCTCAGAACACATCTTATTAAATCTTAACTTTGTATACTATTTAGTGGTGGGATTACTATTTGAAATTATCTTAACCATTACCTTGAATAAAAAAGTTTCTGAACCTTTTAGCTTTCATGTCTTTCATTAAAAAACACATTTTTAAAAATTATTTTTATGTTACTTTTGATTTTAATATTTGTAATGTTTTTCCACATTACCATTTACTTTGTTATTCTGAATGATAAAACATCTGTGTAGTTGTAATTGCAGTATTATTATATAAATATTATTATGTATTTTCTTTCAAGTTAATGCATGTTTTCTCTGAGAAAAGTAAGCTGGGTAAGTGATTACGCATAGACATAATGTAGACAGTCTATAGAGAAACTGGTCTTTAAGCAAAGGTCTGAATATGAGAAGCAGATTACAGACTATGAGGCATCAGTCATGCTACTCTAAAGAAAATGATACACTACTGTTGCCCATCTTGGTGGTGAGTGTTCCTGTGCTGACTCTACAAATCTGCCGCCTACAGTGTCTCTATTGAAGCATCAAATTAGAAATGTCACCTAGGATGCATCAATTATTGCATTCAGTGCGTCTGGACCTTTCCTGCTGACTGTGATGCTGGAAACAGCTCAAACTCCAAATTTTAAATATTCAAAAGTCAAAAGTTTCTTTTTCTTCACCTTTTGGATGAAATGAGGGAGTTCCCAGCATCTTCACAGTCTAAAACCCATTTCTTTGAGCTGTAAACAACTGTTTAATCAAACTGAACCAACAGACAAGCACACACGTTTGTGCCAAGTCCATTCTTCCAAAAATAACTGATTCTTGTACACGGGTCACAAAAACAATGTATTTTCACAACATTTCATGTATTAAGTTTTTTTAGTTCCTTGTGTTTTGATATGCTATTTTATTTATGCTGCATTATGGTTTACAAATGTCTTAACTTTTGGCCTTCTCTTTTAAGCATGAGGCATTTTCACACTCAAATTTGCATTGTGTGTGTTTCGGGGCAAAGAAGAACTGGCTCGACTTCTCACTGACATACAACTTCTGCCTGTAGTCATATAATGAAACCTTCTCTGCCAAACAGCAGACACAGGAAGAGGCAAACTTTCTGTTACTGTCATGGTCACAGCTGTTGTGTCCTCTCCTGCCTCCTCTGTCCTCGCTTCTTCTCTTCCCGTGACGTTTTTGGTTTCTCTGCGCATTCCTCACCTGCACAGCAGGTGGGCTCCGTCTGTTACACGTGACTCATTCCACACTAACCCTGGTCCGCTGGTCTGCTGCCTCCTTCCCACCTGCTCCTCATCTATATATGTATATATTGTGTACATATAATGTGTATTATTGATTTTTACATGCACATAAAAAAATCTGATGGAAACATGCCTTTTGAATCTCATTAAGATACTGTCATGTTTCCAGTTCATGCCTGTAAGTGATACCTGTAAGAGATGAAAAAAAAACAGAACTGACTGTAAGGACATCCATAGGCCTCCAGTCTGAGTCCGATCCGACCATTGGGATTCCAGTCCAGGGGGATCAGGCGAACATAGCGTGCGATCACTGGGTGCTGAAGCTTGTGCTGGACCACACTGTCTGCATTAGTGTTACCTGGAAAGGCCTGGAAAAACACATCCACAGCAGAAAGTAAACTAGTTTTCTTACTTTCCATAAATGCATCTATCCTTCTTTTGCTTGTGAGACATCATAAAGAAGCAACACAAAGATGTCTATGAAATTTCTCCCTCTGGATCTTTATTGTAGTAAAGCTTACTACTAAGTGAACATGTTCTTTCATCTGTTCATTGAAGTTGAACTGCAATCCCCAAGGCCTCTGTGAGAAGTGGTACATTTGATTTTCCTCTTAATGAAGGGAATATCGTGGAGATAGGGTGAATGGTTCCTCAATCAGGTAGAAAATTAGAATTGTGAAGCACTAGGTGTAGTTTCATATGTATTATACGTTTTGGTAAACACCTGGTCCATGGAGAATAACATTTATTAACCTCTGTGATCCTAGCACAGTGTTTCTGGATTTTTTTTCCCTTTAAGCTTCAATTTGGACCTGATCTTATGCCCTTTTATCAACTTTGCTTATAAACCAAATACATTTTCCCTACTTTTAGTCTATTATTTTATTATATCAGATGTTTCTTTCTTTCTGTTGCTTTTTACAGTGGCACAGAAGTAAAAAATAGTTCCTCATGTAAACAACATTTTGTTTGATTGTGCCCCTGTCTGAATCTTAATATCTTTGTGAGTCATGTCTGTTCCTCCTAAATTAACTCTAGTTCAGATTTTTGTCTTGATTTTCTTCTCTCTTCTTCTCTTTCTTTGCTCAGCTTGTTTTTAATTTATATGCACATGAACTCAACCTACAATTAAAGAGCAGAATTTCAACACTGTTAGGAAGTAAGGGGGCTGAATGATAGCTTAGTGAGCGATGTCTTTCTTCAGATGGAGGACATCCACCTGGCTAAAATGTCCTTGAACAAACCACTCAATCTCTGCAAGCTCCAGTCTGCTGCACTGTGGCCAATCCTGACCCCTAGCCTCCCTGTGGAGGTGGGCAAGATAAAAAGTCTCTAAAGGATCAATACTTATGACAAAAAGTTCTATCTGATGCTGGGGCCATAAATAAGTCTGAAAGTTAACATAGGAGATTAGATTTCCATAGAGGAGGAAGCAAAGATCTAGCACATCCGCATATCTACATCCCTGTGGGCTGCTGTGATGCTTCCTCCTATGCAACCTCCAGAAATGACCATTTCCTGCTCAGGAGGCCGAGGAGAACAGTGTAGTTGTGTACATGTAGTTGAGCCTCTGGCTTTTGAAATATGACCTAAATTGAGGTATTAAATCCTCCAGTGACAGACAATGATTGTAGAGAGAGAAGGAAAGGGAAAAAAGAGTGCAGGTTTGAGAAACAAACTGTCTTCAGTACCGACCTTTGAGGGAACAGAGAGGGAAAGTTAGTGTAACTCATTTGCTCTGTTGTACCATTCACTTTTACTGACCTCCTTTGTGAGAGTAATGGTTTGCAAACAGTTACAAGACAAGAATCAATGGCACAAATATGTCTTTCAGTCGAGAGAGAAAAACTTGAGATGTGGTGTGACCATCGCTTGAATCAAAAATCAAAGTGAAAGTTTAGAAACATCATATTATGAAATATTAGGAGTGGAACAGCTTCTCTGCTTTATTTCACTGTGTGAGGTTTGATCAGGTCTGACTGACAGTACTGGCAACCTACACCAACAACTGTCATCACATTTAGATTCAAATACTGCTAAACTTTGGTTGTTGCACAGGAACATGTGGCATCATCTTCTGCCATCTGAATGCAAACTACTTTAAACCAGAGAGAAAAGCACAGACTCACTCAGAGTTAGAAACTGATTGAGAAACCAGGTTTTAAGGATCTGTAACATTTCCATCTTATTTTAATGAGAAAAAAATAGAAAACACAGAAAACAAATGACCAATTTAAACCACTCCTGGTAAAGATCCATGCATCTAAAACAGTTAAGTAAATGTATCCCGTATGTATAATCTCAAACTTCACACCTACACAGTCTGCAGCAAGTTTCTAGCTGTTCCCATAGAGCCTGTATTTGCATTTCAAGATGATGCTCATTAACAGAATCTGCGGCTTCACCTGTCCTCTTGGGAAATCTAGGATGTACTTCCAATCCCCTTACTTCCATTAACTCTTCAGGATGCTATACTCCCTGGTTAGAAGAATATACAGTATATTACCAACACCATCTGCCCTTTCACACTTTTGTAGCAGATATGAAGAGAGAAAGCAGAGAGAACATGAGAGGGGAGGAGAAAATTAGCAAACAAGAGAGCATTACACAGCCTCACTAACTCTAGCCTCTAAGCTTAAAGGAAAGAGAAGTCCTGGCAGAACTGTGACTGATGAGGCAGCTCAGCAGTCGACTCTGTTCCCCGAAAGCCATAATAAACTAGGCTGACTAATATGTGGAGCTTCAGAGGGACTTTTGAGACATGCTGTGGATTTATCTCGATTTATGCTGTGTGAAATCAACAAGCTTTTAAGCTGTGAGAAGCCCTTTTCTGTTCACTCTCTGAAAACTCTCAGCCTGACATTAGGTTTACCCTCACTGTGAGAGACTTACCTCTCATCAACTTTAAACTGAAGCTGTTTGTCACACCATCACTGTAATAGGGAGGATTTTCTGTCTGTACCAGAAGATGTGAGGTAATGCTCGACTGCTTCTACTTACTATCTCAGCACGGGGTTTTCCTTGCCAAACTCACTGTCCTGATAAATCAGTCATACTAATACACAGCTGTCGGTGTAATTCTATACAGTGCACTCACTCCTATATTGTCCTCCTGTCGATATTGTTTCCAGTTGTGTCCTGTGTCACTGAACATCAACAGGTAGGCCGTCAACCAATCAGAGCTGCCATACCGGCCTTGTGTGGCAACAGCAGTGATTTGTGTTCGCCCTCCCAGGTCAACCTCCAATGACTGATACCTGTCTGAACTCAGAGGAGACCAACCTCCAGCACCTGGGCAGGGAGAGAGAGAAATACATTTGAATGATCCAAAGAATTAAATGCTGACTTTTATTTCTCAACATAAAAATCATAATGAACAAATGCTGATAATAGCATTAAGTGTAGGACACTTTTCTTAAGAAGATCGCTGAAAAATCAAAGGGGAATAAAATTAATTAATACATATCAACAAACACTTGGCTATGGAAAGATCTGCTGAATCCGTTAAATACTATCACTACATTGACAAGAACAAAAAAGTTTTCAGATAAATGCAAATTAATACAGAGTTTTCAGTTGTTTCTTAAAAGAAGACAAATCTTACTAAACGTCTTTCATCAGACACATATTTTTCCATAGTTTAAAAGCCCTGAGCACAAATGCTTTTACCGTCTTTCTTTGATGTTTACTTTGGAACAGTCAAAAGAGTTTAATCTGTAGCTTAAAGATTGTTCTGTACATAATATAACCTCCAGCTGAGACATTTATGACAGACACCGCAAGCCTTATGCAATATTAAAAGTGTCCAGTTCATAGCAGACCTTCATATAATCTGAGTACCAGTGCAGAGGAGCATAAAATGAAGATGCGGTAAATAATTAAAATACCAAAAGGTGCATGAGTGTGTGTTTGTGTGCATTTGAAAGTGCTGAGTCACACCACCATGTGACATTTTACTGCCAGAACACCATCCTATACTCCTGTATTTGTACTTCTACTATTATGAGACATAATGCATTCCTTAGACCCTAGATAGCCCTCGGTCATCAGCACTTCTGGATCTTATTTTACTCTCCTTTCTTATAATCAATTCCTCTAAATCCTTAAATTTCCCTCAGCTTAGATGCCTAACCTATGGAGTTTTTGACCACTAGCAGCAGTTTTTACAAGTGGTTCCCCATTTTGTTTGGGTCACGAATGAGAACGTGCACACATCCTACCCTTGGTTTTACGCTATTTTGCTAAAGCACAGAGAGAACTTTAAGCAAGACAATATGGATGTAAATAATGCAGGATTTGAAATGCTTCAAAATTGCAAATATTTTATGAAGAAGCAAACTTGTTTGTTGCACTTCAAGGATACAGGCAAGTTACAGTTTACACTGAATGTAAACATAAACTTTTGTTTGTTTAGAAAAGAAAGAAAACTCTACATCTCAGCTTATCTCAGCTTAAAATATCCCACCTGCCCTGAAGCACGAAGTATGGAAATGGTCATCACGATGATAGAAGTATTATTATATTATCATATCACTTAACAGGCCATAATTCACAGTGATAACAGAGCAGTTGAGATGTTTTTGTAACTTTAGATGACTGCCCACTTTTGAGTGATTTTGAAGACATTTCCAATTATTAATTACATTCACAGACTGTAATCAGTGTCAAATTTGGTCTGACTTTTTTACAACGCTTGTCTGAGCTTTTCTTACACTTTATGGCAAGTTGTCAACCTGTCTCCTCTGTGGTTCTTCAGCTCCTGTGTGCGGACTTGTACACGGAGACGCATGTGAAACAGGAAGTGGGGAAAGAAACATGAACATAAATTATATTTTAATTTTTATTGCTTATCTTGGGAGGCCAGGGTGGGACAATGGTAGGTGAAACACTGCAATATAAACTGCAAATTTAACATGTTCAAAACTCTAATATATACTAGACAGATTTTCAAGTTTCAAGTACTAAATATCAATAAATATCAGTTTCAGTAGGGAATTAATTCATCAGGTATATTGTTAACAGGCAGTAAAAACAACATGCATAATAGTGTGTGCGAAAGCATCTGTGACTACTCAATCACTTATTTAACTTTGCCGTCCATGGCTTGTGACTTCCTGATAAGCATTTACTGGATAGAGCACTTTTCATTTATATAATAAAGAAACAGGCTTGGTTTTCAGTACTCTCATTGCTTAGTGTCATTGAATTTAATGTATGTCCTCCTGAAAAGTCTATGATTTGCACAGAATTACTAGGTTTAAATGTACTGCATTTGTAGGCAATTTATTAAATAACCACCAGCAGGGCCAGTGGAGCAGAAGCAGCAATTTTGATAAATGGTATTTAAATTTTTAAACGCACTGTGATCACAATTTATATGTGACTGCAGCATTTGTCAAATTATTTTGATTGGATTAGCTTTTTGTGGAAAAATGTGACAATGTTGGTGACATCTATGTCTTGCTTTCAGTCCTTTCACTCAGATCCATATCACAGTCAGAAATTTTTAAATCCTACCCATTGGCGCTTTAATTTATGATTCAAATAATTTGAGCTTCGATAAAAGAAAAACATGCATCTGGTATTAAATAAGCTTTAATGAGTAATCAGTGATTGATCACAGATGTCCCAGACGACCAGTTAAGGAATCTGAGTAAAATTTGCATTCTTAATGCTGCTATCTCATAGGTTAACGCACAGGGTAATAGTGCAACAAGACTACAGCAGAGTGTTTTGAGGAGGCAAGAATCACTTAGTGTTTCTCTTAAACAGAGCTCTGTGTGTGACTCTGCTCATTTTGCTTGTAAATTAACTCTGAATGAAGCGGCTCCTCAGAGAATGACTATGGAAGATGAGGAACATTAGCAGCAGCTGGAGGAGGAATAAATGAGCAGGGGTTTGATTTCTACACAGAACAGCTGGGATTCAGGAATTAAAGTAGTTTTTAATCTTTACATCAATGAAGCATTTTGTTAAATTGTGAATTACTATTGAAGTGTGTGTTGTTGCTTTCAAAACTGAATGAGATTTATTGATCAGTCTAAACTCCATACAGTTTAGGAGGAGAGTTGATAAGGCATTGTAACCTGAAAGGTCTTACTGTTAACAAGAAATCATTAACAAGGCTCATGATTAGCTCAAGATCTAATGAGCTAAATCTCACAAATACAGAGGAGACTGCAAGATTTTGTTTGAGGGAACACTCAAAGCCATCTAACATTTCATCTCAAAGTGGTGGTTATACTGGCTCTATGTCTTCCCTGTCCATGTTTAGTATGTATGGCACACTTGGTAAAAAATGATGCTGGCACTGGCGCAGTACTACATCTGTTTTTCATTCACCATAATGTCTTCTTTGTTTTTGTGCCAGATAAAATACATGTATGTACAACATCAGATGCTCGTCTTCAGTGTCCTTCCTTTCAGTGTCCCTCGTGTTTCATTAATTCATCTCTTTCCCTCTCTGCTTTTCAGCTGTACAAAAAAACTAACTTATGTTTTGACACTAAAATGCATCTGATCTTTCTTTAGAAGCAAGTGATTCTCCTTTATG
Organism: Lates calcarifer; assembly: GCF_001640805.2. Taxonomy (NCBI): domain Eukaryota; kingdom Metazoa; phylum Chordata; class Actinopteri; family Centropomidae; genus Lates; species Lates calcarifer. The sequence continues at coordinate 16,763,487 of NC_066848.1, forward strand.
CAGATCAAACTCAGATCAGTAAACAGACTGAGCAGGTTGACTGAAGTGAGGGAACACAGCGGGTGTGTTGGCGCACAGCTTTTGCCATCAAACACACCGAGGAAACAGCAACCCGTGGGCTGTGCTTCCTGCAGTCTCCCAGGTGGTGAAAATCATTCAGATCCTCTGCTGTGTCGAAGACAAAGACATCACAGTGCTTCTATCCGATTCTTGTCTCTGGTGTGAGTGTAAACCAGTAAACCAACTCTCCATGCCAAAATGCACCTAAAACGGGTGCATTTTCCCATACCTCACTTTATCAGCACAGTTTTTTACACTCATCAACTTACTTGTCAGTTATTTTTTTGGACAAAAGTCGACTTTGTGATGTCGACTTATCTAATATATTCACCTAAAAACTGAGCAAAAATGAGGCAATAACCACTGTACCTTCCTCTGACATTATCTGTCTGTTTGTCCATCATTCACCCTATGAGGTGTCTATCAGTTTGTGTGAATCCAACTAAGACTTCTTTTGATGTTGTGTGCAGTGTGTCCTGCAGGGAAGTGAATCATGAGGTGAGTACATCAGACCAGAAACAGGGGGGAGTTTCCTTTTACAGCTTCCTTTATCTGCACAACCGGTGCAAACACTGGAGATAAAAGGGAAAAAGGAAGGAAAAGAAAAGAAGACTTGAATGCAGCAATAACTTATTGATGTTAAACTGCTAAATTTTATATGAGTATTGCTGGGGAGACATGGAATAGTTAAAAGATCACACTGTGCTCTAACTGACATGTAACAAGCCTGGAGGATTGTCTGTTTCTATGGACAGTAACATATAACCCCTTGATGATGAGTCAAATATTATGTCAAGTTAATTCTTAATTTACCTCCAACTAGAAAACCTTAACATCGGTATATACTCTTTAAACATAATATGAGATGTCAGCATTCTGGGGTTTAAAGGGGGAAAACCCTGTTTGAAGCTATCAGTGAGGTGTCTTTGGGCAGTTTGTGTGCATAACTCCAAAGTGCACTCATGAAGTATCTACAGTGGGAGGCCATGGTTGTTTTGGGAAGTGCATAAAACATGTGAATATATTCTATAAATATGGAGAGGATACAGCTGGAAAAGATCATCTTTAAGTTGGGCAACTGAAATATATACTCCTCAGATCTTTTTAGAAGAGGTAAAATGAATCCAAAACAAACCCGCAGAAACACAACCTTCATACTGGATTATCCCACGCAAATGGCTAACCAAACAAGTGTCTACTTACACACTGCTGGAAACAGCGGCCCACAGTGTAAAGCAAAAAGGTAAGTAACTAAAAGGTGCAGAGTTTTTCTGTTTACCGCACTGTGATTTGATTATGTGTTCATGTGAAAAGCATTACCTATCTTGTAGCCAGTACACTATTTCCTGACCTTAAGGCCTAAGATGTAACAACGTTCTTCTTAAATATTGATGAGTAAGACCACAAACATAGTGTGGAATGTGTTGCTTTAATTGTGTCGGCCCAGTATTTACTGGATTTGCCATTGTCAGCTAAGACAGATGCTACCCAACAACCCTGCTAATCAATATTTCATAGTTAAACAGTTTGGGGAGAGTCCCCTGCTAGAGTAAATGTGCAAGTTTGTGTAGTACAATACCCCACCACACATATTTATGAACCAAAAACACATGAGAGCTGACAGCGGTTTGGTAGCTCACCATCTCTCCGGTTCAGCTTAGCAAAGCCTGGTCCGTGGCTGCTAGACAATTGTGAGGAGCTCCTGAAGGATGATGGCAGCAGATTAGACACCAGTGGACTGTGACACACCTCTGTGAATCACAGAACAGGAAGAATGATTAAAATTGCAACATAATTTGCAGGAAACAAGATACTGTTGAAAACTTTGAGTCTTCCTTGCACAGTCAGTTGTCTCACAATAAAAATGCTCCTTTCAATTCCAGTCTTGAAAATGAGAATATCTAAGATTAATGGAGCCTAATCTTCAATTATTAGGCCTCATATTAGCCTTGTGTAAGTAGTTTATTTATTGAGTTTTTTTACTATAATGAGAAATTGCGGGAGAATTAATGCATCTGTCCTAACTGCTTGAGCAGTCACATTAATGAGACAAACTGGCCATTGGTGGACTGGATCGGTGACGTCAGAGGAGGCTTTTCATACCTCATGTGGTTAAAGACATTATTACATTGATGTAGCGTATATACTACATGTCAACACTTTTTTCTCCCTTTTGTAATGGACTACACTTTAACTTTGTGTTATGGAACAATTCAAATGCATGTTGAGACAAAGAAATCTTACAGTAGGCTCATACTTGTAGTATTCATAAAAATATATACATTTATAGCATTCATGTTTAACTTATTAAATTTTATTGACTTTTTCTTGTAATACACCAAACTACAAACTTAAAAGTTATCAGCTGAATCCCCCCTTTGTTAATGGATGTTTCAGTGAGAGCCAAATATCTCTGAGAGCTAAGCCATCCCTTATTAGCTTTACTTTGTTTAGTTGACATTTTATCAGACTTGGCCTCACTACTTTGATATTGGATTTCCGCCCATCAAGGAAACTTACACAGAAGGTTTGACTTTGGTCTCTCTTTCATGGGACACTGATTTTTTGTTTGCATGATGCTGCATACAGTCACTTAATGCTACAGTATCAGCCACAGACTATGTTTATGGGTTAAAAAGTTATTTGGTGAGTCTCTAAAAATCTAAAATACCACCTTATTTGCTGGTTTTTAAAAGTTTACATGACATAGACAGTTCAACAGGGGCAAAAGTAATGACATGCCAAATGTAAGATTAGACAGATCAAATATAAATAAGCTTGTTGCTATGATTAAATATGCATATAAATCATCTGAAACTGAGATGTGCTAATTAGTAACAGCTTGAGTACACTGTTGTAATTCTGAGTCTGGAGTTGGTAATTGTAATAACTGAAAGCTTAATTGAAAGCTCCAAGTCAACATTTGTGCTCTTCATCTCCAAATAAAAACATATATGGTTGGGAGTTGGTGCGAGGGCAGATACTGAAGATAACTGCAGATACTGAACAGACTATTTCATTGGAAAAATCCAAGGATGCCACAATGACACGTGAAAGGTTTCCCCTGGCTGTCTGTGTGTGTGTGTGGTCGATTTAAATTAATCAATTAACAGTCTCTGTGCCAGTGATAATTACTGTTTTGCAATAAATCTTTGGGTTTCCTCATCTGTACTCATAAGCCACCATGTGCCATCTAATACATTTTTATCTAAACTTTAAACATCAAGATTTCTATTCATCTCTGGTCCTTGGCAACCATTGGTTGAAGAGATTGGATTTAATTTTACAACACATGAGCTGTGATGGCAGAAAATCTGGAAAAAAAGAAGACCCAATGAACTGGGAAAAACTGAACAAAGGCAGAAGAAGGGCTGAGCATTTTTCACCTCTGAACATATCATCAAACATAAAACACACACATCTGTCACAGTGCGAGATCTTGAGTAGAACATACAGTATAATTACAGTTGGTTCTTTCAAACATAAACAGTGCTTGAGGTTTGATATCAAGATATATCAAGATAATACAGGGATAGGTACTTTGTGTTATGACCCGTTCCTCCAGTGTCTTCTGTTTCTGTTTTATCTTGGAAATTATTCTTATGTGCCTTTGGTTTTAGTCTTTGGTATCCTGTTCCCTTGTGTTTATATATGTTTATATGTTGGCCACTTCCTATCTTATTTTGAAAATTACACTGGCAGAAAGGTATGATTTTACATGACAGCCTCATTGGAATATCAACAAAACTGCTTGACAAACCAACAATGGTGGCTCACCTCTTTTTCTTTCAGTGGTTAGGTTTGCTACACTAATTAATACAAGTGCAGTGAACATTATCTGACAATAACAGAAAAAGATCTTTAACACTGTGCGCACCATAAATTATCTACTGACTTAGAAATAATTTGTCCTCAGATACAGAGGACATTGTGGGAAACCAATATGACAATAGAGGAATTACTGTGTTCATGTGGACGGCTGAAAATGTGGAGGACTTCCAAAATAAAAAACACATTTTCATCACTTGAGTTTGGGTCGCTGAATGAAACCAGTGGGGCACAAAATCCCCTTTCCTTTACTGAAAATAAAGGAAAATGTTGAGCTCCTAACCAATGACCCTGAAATATAATGAAGAAAATCCTGACTCTCAGTCCAAATTTTCTGAGAAGTGTCCCTGTTAATTTCGATTTTCTTCTAATAGTTTAAAAAGATCTGGCCTTGTCAAACTCAGATACGTTAGTGCAGCCTGGGGCAGTTGTTTTTCCATTAGCCAGCCTTAAAATTAAGCTTTTTCTGTGTTAACAATCAAAATTCACCTGTCCACATTTAGTGTGTCCTGTTTTCGCTCTGAAGTTTGACCAGGGCAAAAAAAAAAATAAAAAAAACGTAAAAATATAAACTTTGTAACAGGTGGCAAATTTAGCTTTAGAGTCACTTACATATTACGGCTCGTATATATTTTAAGTTTTATACGGCATTACAATATAAATGTTGAGCTTTCTCTCCAGCTAGCTTTAGCATTAGCTCTCGACTCACTAAAGATCTGCATATGCTAATAACATGCTAATGTTAGCCGCTCAGCTAGTTAGCGGCTATCTAGCTGAGCCGAGCTACGCACAAAAAATACGCAAGTACACTGTTTCCTATTATCATGTTTGGTAACACACACTTACTCAGTGCCTAATGAACTTCTGTTGTCAGCTCTGTTTGTTTCTTATAGCTTGTTTTTAATAGTTTGATGTCTCGTTGTTGCCTCCATCCAAAACAGAATCCACCAGAAACCCTGTGAAACTCACCGTGCTGTTGGTTCGTGTTGTTCTTTTCACCGAGGTATTTTTAAGCACACTTAACATTTTCAAATTCACAGTCTGCCAGTTGTAGCACACTTTTAACATGCTGCGGAAAAAAAAGTACACACTGGACTGAATGTCATGGTTGCTAATGGAGCGTTAGCCCAACAGCCTTTGGCCTTAACAGAGATATTGTGAATCAATAGTCTTCCTCACCATGTCAGCACTCACGCTCAAAGCTCTGCAGGTTTGTGAGCAGTCTAAGCTGAAAAAAAAACCCTCTCAGGACTCTTAGTACCCTGCACATCCATGACATGTGCTTAAACAATTATTTATCCACTAGAGTGAGCTTTACTCTTACACTCTCATTCATCCTATCACCCACGTACCTCTCTACAGCATCCACTTTAAAATGACGCTAAGTCCCCTCAGAATTCATGATTAAATCAAGCTGATGAGCATCTTCCTCCACATCAGTAAACAACATCAATCAGAGGATTTACAGGTTCACAGCTCTTTAAAGGTCCTGGACAGTCAGTTCAGTGCTGTGCAATGTGCATCTGTCAGGGTGATTTTACTATTAAGCCATGTATCACTGAGTAAAATAATCACACCAAGGCCTGTTTGTGCCCTCATACATGAATTGTACTCCTCACAAACAGAAAATTGCAGTGATCTTTTTGCAAACTGGCACAACCTCAATCCACATTTTTTTACATAAAAAGACATTCTATAGTTGTTCTCCTAATGTGACTAACTGATTTATATATCAACATGCAGTTATGAATTATGCCCTTCCCCTGCTACTGATGGAGTCATTAAAGTTTAAATATAGGCTAATATAAGGATTAAAGGAGAAAGAGAGCAAGAGAGAAGCATAAAAATTGCATGTACTGTACATTTACAATATGTATTTCTGGTATTTAGATGTCATCCAGGGTGACATTGAGTGCTTGCACTCTGAGCAAAGCCCTCCATCCCCGCTCAGGGGAAGACACTAGCGGATTTCCATAGACTGCATGCAGAAATGATAACAATAATAATACAAGAATCTTAGAATCTATAATTACGATCATCAGGCTGTGTAAGCACTGCAGTGGGTTGAAAAACAATACAGTACCTTAAATAATTAAGCTGTGAATGTTGCCTCCCACTCCCCAAGACCTTTGTTACCCCAGGAGAATATATATGTGTTGTGCTGTGGTGTGCTATGTTGAATTTCATTTCTTCACATCATTTTTAAACAGATGGCTAAAGAGCAGTGACTTAGCCTGGGATGACTGTGCTAATGATATAATTGATTAAAAGAAATTTGAAAAAGAAACATTTTCTGTCACACTTTGAGGATTTTAGAGACATCAGTTGTCTGACATTAATGGCCACTAATTTGGTAATTTATCAACGTGCATTTTATCAGACTGGTTTTGTTTTTTTTTTCTTCTTTTTTTCCCCTCTGAGATGTCTGCCTTCCTCCCAGCATGCCTCTCTGGCTGGAGAGAGGAGCGTGTCTGTCTAACAGCTACTGAGCTGTGAGATATCAGCACATGGATGCTGAAAAACAATGTTTCCAGCCTATCATCTGCCAGTCATAAACGCACCTCTCATGCTGGTATTTTGCTGATATGCTGACTGTCTTAAGTTTGTCCAGTTAGAAAATGCCAGCCTGTAGCTCAATATACTGTTTTTGAAATATACAGTATATATACAGTACATAAACAAGCTGCTCTTGGAAGCATATTATACTGTATTTTTAGAAATTAATTCTACAATTTGGTACAAATCTGGTGACAAAATAACATGAACACACACAAAAATGATTTGTTGATAGTAATCAACATAGTAATGGATATAATCTGATATGTAGATATGGACTGTATCTGGAAAGTCCATTATCACAAACAGACACAGCAAAGAACACATATAAGCTCAACTTCCTGATCATGTCCCTCTGGGTCTGTGATACACAGATTAAAAATCCACTGGGCTTCTGCTTCTTTGTAGTCTCCTCCCCTGGTGGGAGGGCCTGACCCTCTGCACGTTGGAGAATTTTAACGCTGTGTAAGTGTCCCCACTCCATGCAGGTAATTGTAAGCAACAGGGAAGGTAGAAGTCCTTCCTCTTGGTTCTGCTCTTGTGTTCAGTGATGCATGCCCTACTCTAAGTGTACTCAGTGCCTCACCCACTTATAATTTAGGACAAGGGCATTCAAAAACATTAGTAGCACCTCGGAAAGCACAAGTAGTGAAGTAATTTCAGTTCAACCACCTCACTAACTTGCAGATTCAAGTGTAGGTTTCTGACAGCATGTCAGGACTGCTTTTGCTTCTTCTCTTTTGAAGCACCAAAATGTAAACTTTTTGCAAAAATGAAGTTCAAGACATTTACTTTAGATTCTGCTCACAGCCACTACAGAAACACGTTTTCATGCTGTTTTCTGACATCAGCACATATATTGTGCCGACTAGTCTACTGTTTTGATTACCACAAGGGCAGCACTCTCTTTCAGGTCCTTTTTATTCAGAATTTGCCAGGTTTAACTTTCATCCCATCTACACAGGCAGAAAACTGAAACCCCCGTTGCTGCAGTGCTGGAAAGGTTAGACAATCTGGCTCATGAAGAGAAAGTCACAGACTTTAATCACCGACCTGGCAGGAAAAATCCAACAGATATTGTGCCCTTGAATAAGGTATTTCAAAAGTTTTCTAGAGGAGTGATATTGGCAAAAGGCAACAAAATGACTGAAAATCATTAGTGCATTGATGGAAGAACTTGTTGGTCATTCTTTAATATTAAAATCACCTTAAAATCATGCTAGAATGTCTTCAAAATAGCTGGCAGCTACTAGTTAACAATATGAACAAGAGAATTTTTTATTTTTTTTGCCACAGCAAGTGACTTATTGTCATTTTATACATATTTACACACTTTTTGTCAATTGAGCAAAGACAGGAAAAAGTCCTCATGCTCATCCAGGCTCATAGGTCAAATCATTGCGAAAAACAGTGAACAGCCCCTCAGAAAGAAAATATTTAAAAACAAGATGAGGCAAATTAATGAATTTACTCTATGCAGTGTTAATATGAAAACATCCTTACAGTGATACTAGCATCTCTTAACCCCTGCTGTTTCCATCCAGGTTCTGTACAACACCCACTATGTGAACTGATTTAGCCTTCACCAACACTGCAGTAGCCTAAATTATACATAAACATCAAAGACGGACAGTGTGTGTGTGTGTGTGTGTGTGTGTATATGTGTGTTTCTGGTGCAGGTCAGTGGCACGTGACCATCTCACTGCCAACACCAGTGCTACAGTCACACTTCACTATGGCTTCGTGCTACAGCCTCCACCCTGAGGAAACATGTGCAGAACACAATCACCTGTTAAGAAGTTCTGCATCAATAATCAGCATCTCGTTCTTCTGTGTTGCTCTATTGATTTCTGAAACAGTAATTCAAAGACAGATCTGTCTGCAGACTAAACCACTGATCAGCACTTCTGTTGGCAGGGGTTCAGTATCACACAAAAAGACATTTCAGAAGTGGCCTGCTGATATGGGGGACTGAAGCCGGGCTTTCTGTTTGAAAGACAGAATCCTAAACTTCAACATGCGTGTCTCTAATTTATACCCAGAGATAGTACTTTTTAAAGTACTTTACAAATGGTATAGTCCCTGAGCTTGGATGTTTGCAGCAAAATTATGTTAATCAACACTGGATATAATTTTTTTTCTCTTTTCTGGGGGGGAGGAAATCAGCATTTGAAAAATTAATTAATGGATGCCTAGTTTATCATGATATTTATTAGAAATCATCATACTAGTCCAAGAAACTGCCTAATATCTTCATTACAGTATAAGCTGTTATGTAAGATTCTAGCTGTAGTTTGTGTTACAGTTTGTTTGAGCTCAGCATAACACTCTCATAAATATACAAAGCCTATGCATATTTCACAATATTTCCCTCTAAGGAGCAACCAGAAATTTACAGAGATGTAGTGACAGTGGTAAAGACATTTTTCTTGACGTTATTAAGCATGGTTCAGCTTTACAGACTTTTCAGTATAAAGTTGCTGAAAAATAATTTTCATCACATTTAATTTGAACTACATGAGGTTCTACTGTACCACTAAACCCAGAGGATCAGAATGTGTAGCAGATCATGGTCATCATCACTGTTTCTCATTTGCATGATGTGAAGAATAAATCTTGACACTTCTCTCAATATTGCAGTATTGGAGGGGAACCTTTGATGCTTAATTATCCCAGTGAGTGCATTTGCAACCATGGCTGTTAGATTTTATGATCATTACAAACAATCCTCTGATGTTTGCTCGTAAGTGTGACAGGTACCTAGTATGCATGATGCAGAGAATCACAAAACCAATTGAAATAAAACTTAAGACTTTAATGATCCCTCAGCTGGAAATAAAGTATTTATATGGCACCAGCTAAGGATTCACTGCTATTGACAGTTAATAACTGGACTTTGCTATGCACTAGTATCAATATATTCACACCGTGGGGCCACATTAGGTTAGAGTTTTCTCAACTGTGACCTGTCGATTTGTCACTGAATCCCTGCCAGCTGCTGCTGTTCTGTCACTGACCCTGGTCTAAAGTGCCATAAAAATCAGGTGAAGTGAGGAAAAAGTTTCAGAAATACTCTGGCACTGGAGGAACTGCAGGTGCGCTCTCCTCTCTCTGTGCAATCTCTTCCACCTCATTAACTGAGTCATTAAATTGCACGTCAGATACCTTATCTCTGTTGCATCTTAAAGTTTTGGCTTCGACTCAGCTTTGTCCTGCGGTGCTCAATATCAGCTATGGTCTTCAATACCAGTGACATTTCTTGTGCGCTCACATTTACCTATAGACAGTGCATCTGATATAATTATCCCTTGTGGCAGCCTGGAATGAGGGAGGGAACAGGTGGCAATTTACAATCTAAAGAGATGCAGAGACAGCTCCAGTATGTAGATGTTTTGTTAAATTATGCCCAGGACTGCTACAGAAGCCTCAGAAATAGATTCTCACAACTAAAGAATATCATAATAGTTGTCTATTGTTTATTTCTTCTTCTTCTTCAGCTTCATCATTGTCATTGTCTTCCACTTCATCTTCTACATGACAATTATCATCATCTCTCTATTTCTCAGTCATTTTCATCACCTTCATCACCATTCATCATTACTCATAATTACTGACATTATCATAATCTTCTTTATTTTTTTTCCTTATAATCAACATCATGGTTACCTTCTTTTTCTTGTTAATGTCTTCATCACCTTCATCATTATCAGTGTCTTCATCTCAGGCCACTCTTCATCATCTCTTTGTCACATTTATCATTTTATTCATCTTCTGCTTCCTCTTCACCTTCACCTTCACTCTTTATCATCATCACATTCCCCTTATTCTTCCTCATCTCTTCAAGATCATAACATCACCATCATCATCAGTGGTAGGATTGATGATGGTCATCATCATCATGCCCTCATTCATCATCTACTCTGTGTATATATTCTCAATCACCGCCATCATCATTATAATCATTATCATCATCACATTCTTTTCATCCACTTCTTCTCTTCCTCTTCTTCCTCTCCATCATCACAATCATCTCTCTATTTCTGTAGTGATTCTACAGAAATGACCATATTTGATGATAACGATTCCCTTTAAGTATATTTTAGTGTTGCTTTAATACCAATAGTTTTATCTGCACCCTCCATCAGGTGTTTAGAGTGTCTTTAGGGATTCTCACGTCTTGCTCAAGAATGCGATAATTTCTTTTATCCAGTCCAAACCGGGACCCACGACGAGTGACAGAGTCCCCTGTGAGTTGACAGATTTTTGAACCAACTACAAGTCATCTAAGGTGATGACAGGGCCATGTGATAAATGAGCATGTGTTTAGTGAGCCAGAGCTCCAGTGGGACTGGCCTTGAGCAAATTTCAATGCGTCACAAACTCAGATGGATGGACTGTAGGCCTCTGTCAGTTTTATCACTTAACTACATGTCCCTTGGTTAATAAATCTAGATTCCTGACTGACGGCTCCAAGTTTACCCCGATGGCCGCTGCTGCCATAATGTAGCCTTGACTTCATCAGATCGCATTCATGGTTCCCCTTCTCTGAAGACACATTTTCATAAATGACACTAAAGAAGAAATATGAAGGGGGCTTTCTCCTCAGCTTCCTCTCACTTTTCTCATCTCCACTGTCACTGACTCTAGTGTCTCATGAATCATAAAGGACAGTGGGGAATGCACTGAGATGCACAATGCATCCAAACTAATTGGATTATATTCACATGTTTCCTCTCAAGACATCCAGCTCATTGAAAAATATCAAATTCTCATATTGCGGCTGAAATTAGCAACAGTCAAATATTCCCTCAGCTCCGTTGCCAGAATTATTAATGTTTTAGATTCTTTAAACATCAAATCTAAAAAAAACAAAAAAAAAAAAACAAAAAAAAAACAAATAATGTCATGTCAAGCCAGACATTACTAAACCAGAAGCCTGAAAGAAGATGCACATGTCTTAATAATGTTTGCAAGAATCCTGTGAGCAATGACTAATGGGAAGCAGAGCCTCAACACAAACAGTTTAAACAAAACCATCTTAAAGCTTTATAATGATGAGGATAGATTTCTCTTTTGTCTTTGACTTTAATTTAATACACAATACGCTTACACTATTGTTGGTTCAGGTGACACAACAACATGTTTGTACAGGACAACTTTCAGGCCCTGTATAGGTCTACTTTCAATTAGTCTTTTGGTGAATAACCAAACACACCAGAGCTTGCACCACAGCACCCATCACCAGCAAGAAATTCCCACTCCTGAACAGCTTTGGGACAAAACCAGCTGACTTTGAACTGAGAGAAGACAACACTTCCTCTGCGTCTTCTCTCTCTAGATGCAGCACCTGGTGACACATTAGTTTTAACTTGAGAACCTCTCTCCTCAGAGACTGGTGACTGTGAGTGGTGAGTCATTTGTTATCTGAACACAACAAGTGCACACACAAGCACGCTAACCGCATTATTGGCATTATGCACATGCACACACACACACACGTTTCTGGCATGCTGCTGAGCATTCCCTTGCTCTCCTCATGCCATGTTCACACATGACTATTTGCCTCTTATCTGGAGATGCACACAGAGACATGCACACACACACACACACACACACACACACACACACACACACACACACCACACACACACAGGAACATAGATACATGTGCATTTGCACAGACACGCAGGTTAGGAATGCAGCAGCACTATCTGTCCATTAGGCTGTGATTAGAACACACACTCCACTGACTCCAAATCAGCTGAGATGAGAGATAACAATCCCAAAGGGAACTTAATGCAACCATACTACAGAGACAGAGAGAGAAAAGTTTAACATAACCTCATACGCCTCCTTTGTGCCTACACTTGTGTGTTTTTTTTCTCTGACAGATGCAGCATCCTATAAACACACACTTGCTTTGCTCCTGCTTATTGCCTATGCATTTGAGGGAAGATTGCTCAGGTAATTGGAGGATATGAAGAAGTGCTTATTCGTTCCATTAGACTTATGAGGTTCATACAGAGAGTTTGAGAATTTTACGCTCTTAAAGAGCAGATGAAAAGGCTGTGATAGAAGAAAGAGCTAAACTTTTAATCAAACACCCAAAACAAAAATCATGACTTTAAAGCTCCTATGATTTGGAATATCTGTCTTTGCTGCCCCCTTATGTACTATCAACAAATCAGTGTGGCAAAAGCAAAATAAAACAAAACAAATAAACAGAAAAATCACTAAATATTTACCATACAATGCTATATATTTACACCCCATTCATTCAGAGTGTCCAAATTCTGTGACATTCATGCTCTATATTGCTCTCAAAAATTGCAATTTTGGGGGTGAGTGAGTGAAGTGATAATGCAAAATGACAATGAATGAGATTTCACCATGACATTTTGCCAGTTGAAATGCAGGTGCGACTGAGCATTTCATGTGGGACAACTTACACTTTATCTGTTGTATTAGAGCATGAGGTTTGGTCAATTTGTGCAAATCCCAGCATAACCCCGCCATTTTCAGCCTGAGCTGAGGTCTGATCAGCCAGAAAACATCTGCATGGATGTGGAGGATCTTTAGTTGAGGTGAATAAATGAATACATGATAACTAAATCATGTTTTTATTTTTAGAAAGAAAAGAGCTGCAATAATAAGTGAGCAAGATATCTGACTATTTCGCAGTATAGCACCAAACAAAGAAGGAATGAAGGCTTGAACATGAACTTGGTGAGGACTGCAAATCACTGTGGGTGAATCACTACAAATAAAATGATGATGAAGATGAAAAGTGATGCTGCATTTACCCTTGTGTTCTAATAAGAAATCAGCCGCATCACCACATCTCGTCCCTCCGCCTGCTCCACTCAGAGCTGCTGCTATAGGTTTCTTGCTCAGTCCTGTTCTGCTGTTCCACAACCATAACTTCATTAAACAACATTTTGCATGCAGCATATCATTTCTTCTCTGAGCTTAGTGATCTCAGACAAATCCCACCAGTAAACTGCAACTGAGCTCTCCCTTACACGCAGAACCACCTGAAGGCAGTCACAGGTGTTGACTGAGCTGCCACTTTCATGTATCAGGAGAAAATTACACACAGATTGCAAGCACAAATTGTACGAACAAAGCAGCATATTTGTATGTACTGTTTAAGTGCTGCAGTTAACACAGCTCTGCCCAGAGTAACCAATGTGTGACTCAGTAAGCATCATTTTTTTAACTGATGATGATAAAAGAATCTAGGATTCATTACATTACAGCATATACAGCATCTATAGGAAAATATTTCAAT
>NC_066848.1:17515016-17550246 GCF_001640805.2 Lates calcarifer
GAATTATGCACATTTCTACATTTTTTTGCATACATTAGGAAGAAATGTATTAAATTATGTTTTTGCATCAGTAACTGACAACAAGTTTTTAATAGGCCATAAGTAATCTGTGACTTTCACCAGTCTCTATCAGTTACAAGTCGGGACTATCATAACCTCTCTGGCTTTGTGTCTGGTGTAATGATTTGGTAACAGTTCACACATCAAGGTTAATGGCCCTTTAATGGATTTTTTTTTAACCATTTAAGTCCATTTGAACAACCCATTGATGTGATGATATAACTTTTCAGAGTTTCAAAACGTCATATGTTGTAATATATGTATGTTTGGTTGTGATATAAATGGACACATGACCAGTACTGAAATCTTTGAAAACAGAAGAACAACTTGCTTTTCTTTCAGCTGCCATTGGCTATGTGTCCCTTAACTGACTTATAATTAGAATTACAGGTGGTCAGAGGTTGTTTTGAAATGCCATTTACTGATGTAATTGTGTAAAAGACTATTTACTGCATATTCAATGCTGTCACATTAAAACGTTTTCAAAAAAGGTTTACAGTAAATTATATGATGTGAGTATTGCTTTTGATGAAAAGAACTTTAAAGCATTTAAACCTTTGTATGATTTCAAATGTGTGGTTGCAAATCTAAAAATAGCAGTTTAACCTAATTTTTTGAAATTAATACTTGAAGATGTGGTTTCATCTGACAGCTGTAATACATAGACTGATGATTTAAGTGCATGGAATTATGAAGTGATTTTTTATGAAGTGTGTTTTTGTCCTTTAAACCCTAGGGGTTTCTATTTGAAATGCTAGAAACAATGATGGAAGCCAAGACAATTTAAAAAATCTTTGGACTGAAAGGTTACACATCTGAATCCTAGACAGGCTGAAAAGAACCTGGTACTGGAGGCAAATAAGAACCGTCTCCTCTTCTTTGTCTAATTTCTGCTTTTGAGTTGTTCAGCGCACACAATACATAGCTGTGGTTGTGCAGGGCAACTTGCAAATGTCTTGCACAGTGTGTGTCTGTGCGAATTCAAAGTGTTATGTTTCAAGAAAAAGAGCAGTCCTCCCTGGAGAAAGTGATAAAATGACAGTGTGACACCAAAATCCTCCACATTCTTTGAAACAGCATTTGCAGCTCGTGCCTCTAAAACTCTTCTTCGGAAAGCTAAAGTCAAGAAATTCTGTCAGAAGTAGAAGCTCCTCTGGTGCAGTGGCTGTCTCACTTTCTCTTTACATTTAGTTTTCTTGTCATGTTTTATAAGACATTATTTAATAAAACAGACACAACAATATAATATTAATCTCACCAAGCCTTTTTCTGTCACTTCTTAGAGTATAAAAAACTTTAAAAACTTAACAACCACTAATTTCCCTTCCCACATTCTCTGCAGTTCCAATCATTATGCACTCTAAATAGAAATATGTATTTACACCCATTTGCAGTTTTTTATATGTATTTTAATTATGTAATTAAAATATACAGCTCTGATGTACTGTACTCTTTACATTGATCTGTGTATACAGGTGTTATTGTGCATTTTTTCACAAACACCAGGATGTCCCTTATTATTCATTCTAGAGGTGATAATTCCCTTCAGGTTGATTTTCTCCCCCTATTTACAACAAAGGATGTATGGTTACATTGATTAAAGCACCATCAAGGATTTCCTTCAGGAAAAAAGATCGTCTTGCTACTTGATTGTAACTCTTGGCTCTGCCCACATGGTGCAAGGCACTCGCATTTCTATGCTTCTATTCCGGCCTAAGGGCGGATTTCTGCCTCTGCACTCTCAGACCTCTTTATAACCAGCTCAAGCCTAAAGAAGCCAAGCATGATGAATTGAGACCTGAGAGATGCCTGCATTTCCTTGGCTGTTTTTTAAAAAAAGTTGATTCCCCAGATGAAGCAAAGTGTCATTCCACTTTTCACATTTGATAATTCTTGTCACAGTCAATTCATTTGCTTCACTCCCTATTTAATATTTTCAAGGGGGTTGATAATTGAATATGTGTTGGGAAGGTATGAAGAACCTGTAGGCTTTTGGACAGAGCAGCTTACAGATCAACAGGTAAAGGGGGCTGTAGAAAAGCATATGAAAACTTCAGTGTGCTGTTTTGTTGTTCCTTTTTAGGGTGAAAGGGTAAAGGGAAGAGGGAAAAGAAACATTACTGAAATATTGGAGGGAGAGCAGACGACAGCAAAAGAATGGAGAGAAATGGGAGGACAGATATACAGGCAAGAAGTGGAAAGAGAGAGGAAGGGTGAGGAAAATGGGAGTTTGACAGATTGAGGCAGAAGGAGGAAAATGGAGAAAAGAAATAAATGAGGTTGTCACAGTCCCATTGTATCTACGACAACCACTTGATTTGTAGATCAACAAAAACGTTCAAATTCTTAAGAAACTACCACAAATCATCCATTAACCAAACTAAGCAGATTCTTGGATTCAGATTGGACATATGCAAAAGTGTTGTTGTGGCTGAGCCTCTAAAATTTTATCACTGTGAACATAAACTCCATGTCAGTGAGAATCTGCAAATGTGCATCAGCTCGAAGGCTCTTCCTTGTCAATTCACCAGTTGCTGACTTCACACAGGCTGCTGGAATTGGATTGATATTCTTTAAATCTGAGACATGCTACAACAAGCAGAGGTTTGTGAATGATTGAGCAGGCAGTTGAGGATGGACAGTTCTTGGATTTAATGCTGCAAACTTGGCTTTGGTTTGACTTACAAACTTTACTGAATCCACGGACCTACAGAAAATGGCACATTGTACAGTGATAAAAGGAGTTGGTAATGTAAGACATGTCTTAATGAGTGAAGGTCTGTTATTAAGGTAAAGAACTTCATAAGAGCCCTGCTCATCAAACCTGGGAGAGCAGGTTATATATTGATAGCCACTCCATCTGTCAGGTGCAACCTGTTGCAATGACTGCCCTATCAATTAGATGCTGCACTTTGTGGCACCATTTTGTGATACATGACAAAAGCTTATCTCATGACGTTTGCATTGCTTTTACTTTTGTAGTTTTGATTTCAAATGTTAATGTAAAGAACTCTTAAGTTATAAGGAAACATCAGATTTAAAAGTCATGTGTAATGTAATCACTTCTATAGTACAAAGTAAAACTGAATTAAAGAAAGAATTTAACTTCAAGGGATATTTGGGGATTTTGAATTACAAACTATTGTTTTCATAAGCCCCAAGCTTGCAGATAATTATGCCTGTAGGTAGCAATGAGGAATGCTAACAACATTAAGCATTTTAATTAGACTATATTTTTAAACATTCCATCCAGTGTTTCTTCTTTCTTTCTTATTTTCTGTCTGTCTGTCTTTCGGTCTTTTTGCAAGAATGCATCATATACAACAAAAGCCTAAACCATTAACTAAAATATGCCAAGGCGGAACAGGAGTGAAAGGGGCACAGAAAGAAGAAAAAAGATGGAATTGGAAGCAGCAGTTAAAGCCATTTAGTATCCTCTTTTAATGCCTCTGGAAGTCAGACCCTCCTGTTAGATGAGTCTTCTGAGTACAGCATGTGAAAAGCACAGAGAACATTTTGTACTGTAACTGCTGTGAGCTGCCGTCTATTCAGCATAAAGCATTATTTCCCCACGCTGCAGCCTCTGATGTGTAACTTACCGGCCAAACAGAAGAGAGTCTTTGGGGTGTTTTCCACACAAAGGACTTATAAATAATTGGCTCACTTTCTGTTACTATGTGGAAGTGTAAAGTAGATCTAAGAGGCACATTTAAGTGGTGACAGATCCATCCTTCAGCTACTATGAAGACCTGTAATTACCACTACTGAGATACAGGACAACAATACATGCAGCATCATCATAAAACCTCATTTCTTCTTCTACTGCCATAGTAACAGGCAACCTAACATTTTGCTGGATATGTGGTGGTGTACAAGATGTGGCCACACTCACTCTAAACAAACAAAGCTAAAAAAAAAAAAGTTTTACAATGTAACATTTTGAGTTTGAAATCATAACAGATTGGTGAATCAGAAACCCAAATTGCAGGATGCAGCAATGAACTTGAGCAACATAACAGTGTTTTTTCTTCTGCTGCAATAAAAAATATAATAATAATAATATAAATAATAATTGCAAGACTTTTGTGCCATATGAAAAGCACTGTGAATTGCCTTTGTGTAAGGAATATGTTACACACAAAAAATGTGTAGCTTTACAGTATGAAACTTGAATAGACTGACGAGTGCTTGATTAATGGTCTGCAGTATTTCTTATTATAACCATTATTACTTGTATGCTAAAGAGAGGCAGAGAGAAATATGTTGTGACTTAATGTGGAGAGGAAGGGAGATACAAATACAGACTGGGCAAGACAGACGGAAAGGAGTTGCTCCCTCTGCCCATCGTCTAACTCTCTGGTTGAGTAGATAATCAACTTAAATTTAATCCCATGTGTGCAAACCAGAGTAGGGGAGATAAGGAGGTCTACAAGCGAGAGAGGAAAGGAAAGAAAGAATGAATGTCTGAGTTCAAGGGAGCCAGGAAGGAAAGAGAGGTAAGAGAGAAGGGAAGGATGGGTGATGTTGGGAGAAAGGGCACAGGAAGGGTATGGAAAGAGGGAGAGGAGAAGAAGAGAATGGAGAGGGAAAACAAGCAAGAGGGAGAAGGTGCCAGGAAAGGATGAAACTGAGAAAATGAGGATGAGGAGTAGACGGGCGAAGTGAGGAATCTTGTTTCCACTAATAAGCACATATCAAAGCTGTCTTGGCTGTCAGATCAAAGACTTGGCATCACCACAGTCGACCTTTATAGGTATCGCAAGTCCAGTTGGGCCACTGGGATCGGCAATCAGTGATAAGGGACGAGCTAAACTGACTTTGGTGGAAGGAAGCAAAGTGTAACACAGAGTTCGTGTGGACTTTCAAGGATCCCCAAGATACAGGAAGATGGGTCAAGAGCAAAAAAATGATGTTGATACTGTTTGACATGTTTTCTTCATCTTTGGGTTACCTCTTGCATCATCTTGCCTCTGAGTAAACCAGTCTTTATAGAAAGGTTCCATGTGAAAAGCCACATATGAACTCAAAGCTCATTAGTTTTTTTCCTTTTTTGCACTGTAATTAATGTCATGGGGTGAAAATGTCACCCTTTGGGTAATGTGTTTTTTTGTTTCTATCTCATATGTGCTCAGCTCTGCTTCACATTGGTAACCTTCCCTCACATGAAAAAAAAAGAATCATTGGTAAAACACGCCTTTTTCGCATGCAAAAATGAAACACTTCCCATGAAAACCAGCATGTGGGCTTTAAATTTACATGTGGCTATAAAGAAATACTGATTAGTTTTTTTTTTTTTTTTCCATTTTCCATTATTTATTTCATTTCATGGAGGTATTGCAGTTTCTACTTTTCCGTAGTTACTTGTAGATGGTAGTGAAAGGTTTTGTAAATCCCACTCCTCTCTTAATCTGTTCAGTAACTGGGTACTTCTGTTAACAACAAATCAGTTAGTTAGTTGATCAACCAACATCTGTGGGCAGCGGTCTCATTCTCCAATATCCAATGAATGATTTGACAAGAAAATAAAATGAAGAGATTCTAATGATTGATTGATTCATTGATTTCATTGATTAATATTTCAAATGACTCTTCAAAAAGGTATTATGGAGACTATGCATATGTGTGTGTGAGAGAGAGAGGGAGACAGAAAGAGAAAGACAACGCAAAAGGCCTGAAATTAAACCAAAACACCAGCAATGTATTACTTTAGAAATGTTGTCAGAAGTTCAGCTAATGATTAGCAAAAAAGTCTTCTCTGCCTCTCTGAAGCTTGTCTTGGATTTGATGTGAGGATTTAACTACAAAAGACCAACAGACAGATCAGTTAAAAGAGCAGTCCTCAGCTCAAATAAGCCGCTTTCACACGACTCCAGATTTATTACATTTCCAAAATAAACTGAACTAGAAATGGGGCTCAGATGATGTTTTTGGAAATGACAGAGGTCAGAATGGGAAATAGAGGCAAGGCGGCGAGACTTTGATAGAGAGGGATTAAAAGAAATAAACAGTAGCTCTCTCTCTGTCTTATAAGGGAAGAGACAACCAACCAGTAAAGTGCCATCCTGAATCTTTGGTTCTCATCATCATGGCAACTACATGGTTAGAGTCCAATGATTCTCTGACAGACATCATGTTGTTTTTAACATTTTAAACCATTTGCAACATAAACAGTTCCAAATTGTTTATGTTTCCTGTACTGCCAGAGGGTGTGTTTATGTCAGGGCTACTGGTCAAGTCCAGTGACCATCAGGTAGCAATAATGGTAAAGAACCATGATAATGTGGACAAATTGCATTAATGGTTGGGTTAACAACAGGACATTTTCTCCCGTTTTACAGCTGTCAGTGAAGGGAAGCAGGGGCATAGGTAAAAAGTAATCACATAAGAATAAGGAGTAAAGCTTACACATTTTTTTAAAAAGCAGCATCCTATATTCTTAGCTTGAGGATAACATATTTTCTTCCATTGCTTTTGTAAATATAGTGCAGCACAACCAGTCTTTTCCTTTGGCAACTTTTTAAATTACAGTTAAACGGTGGTTTCATGGTGCTATAATAATTCAGTGAGACAAATGCTTAATTTTTCACACTTGGTGTTTTAATGATGTTATTTTGATTAAATGAGTATACACTTGCAAATTGATACACGTGTAATTAGGTGAATGAATTTAAAGTAACAAAAACCCCAGTTAGTTTCAAAATAATAATTACAATACTCACCTGAGAAAATGGAAATCACTATTCTCCAAGTATTACTTTTGATAGATTCATGTCGGCAGTATTTCCAGCAAAAGTTTTGTAGAGAGGATAAGCTTTATGTAAGTAAGTAAGTAAACTTTATTTCTAATGCACCTTTCAAAACTAGAGTTAAAAGGTGCTGTGAATGACAACAATCACATTTTTGCCCATTATGCACTTGCAGGAAGAACTGTTGCTCACAAAGCCTAAAACAAGGTTATGGTACAAAATAATGTGACTAAGCAGCAAACCTTCCTCACATTAACCTTGGCGTGTCGAGTGTCCAAACAATGAGAAAGTTTCCCTGGTTGCTCAGTAACAAAAGAATGAATGGACCTTGGCTGACTTGTTGATTGCATTACTCACAGTGTGAAAATAACTATTACCCTCTGTCTGTTGTACAGTATAGTGAACACCATGATGTAATGGTGCTGCAACAGCACAATCCTTTTAAGGCAGCAGAATACATTTGCTTAAGTTTAGGTTTGTTTATACTCCCAAAGGCAAAACATTAACTAAAAAATGGAGACAACAGGAAAAAAAAATAAAAACACAACAGGCATACAGATACATATGACTTTGACCTAGAAAACAAATGAGATCATAAGTTAAGAATGAGGAAAAACTGCAGAAAAACAACATGCAAAAATAATGAAAGCCATAAAACAATATAGTCCCAGTAGAGGGAACATGATTGTGAATGATCAAGTGATGGGGAGTAACAGCCACTGAATACAAATGGTAATTGCCTCAGGACTCTTTACAATATTAATCTTCTAATAATCTGACTATACAATGACTGATCTCTTGACAATTACACTATGGTGTGTGACTCATTATTATAAGATGAAACACATTTTAGCATTTAGATTGGGGTTTTGAGAACACTACCACAGTGGAGATCATTTTTCAGTTGAGGATTTTATTTTGTTAGTGGTTCAGATGCTGCTGCCTGCAGGTCTGGTGTAGGTCAGCTGTGCAGAGGAGAAGTCGCTGGGCTGGTGGGAATTGAGTGTTTTGCTTAAGGATACTTCAGCAGTGTGACAAGATTGAAGTATTATCTCCCTGTTGACTACACCATAACAGCTCTGCCCCTCTGTTATACATCTTTTCATCTTGTTGGAACAGATCTGAGGCTTCAAACTGTTTAAAAGAAAATGCAACTAATACTTTAATACTTTATAGCATGGCCACTGAATAAGAAAGTGAACCAGAGGGCTAGACAATGAGTGTATGTGTGTGTGTGTAGGAATGACGGTGTGTGTAAAAGAGAGAAACATAGCCAAATTTTATGCGTATGAGTAAGCCAACCGATTTAAAGAGAGGGCATGAAGGGGCCACATCCATAAATGAGTGAAATGGAGAGGCATAAACAATGAATACAAGACAACGTGGCTCTGTCTTTGTGTGTGTGTGTGTGTGTGTGTGTGTGTGTGCATGCCTCTGCCTGTATACGAGTGAAATGTGAAAACCTGTGTGTAAATGGCAAAATGGGGAACATAAACAACACTGCATGACTGTGTGTGTGTGGCGGTGTGTGTGTAAATCATCAATTCAGGGTAGTGAAAGTCTGTTTATTCATGCTGTGACCCACATATGCTCCCCAGAAAGGCCTCATCAAAAGCCTCATTGTCCTCCTCCTCTTGCTCCCTTCACCTCCTTCTCCCTGTCCCTCCGTTCTCTCTCCCTCTTTTTCTCTTTCCTTCCCTCGCTCAATCACTCTCTCCGTCTCTCTTGGGGTCTTTTTATAAGCCAGTCTTGACAGTCTCAGACAGCCCCCCCTGCTTTCTTGACTTCCTGAACCCCATGGTAAAGTGAAACCCTTGCTTCAACACAAGCACAGTAACACACAGCAGCAGCAGGAAAGTGAGAACTTGACGGTTGCGGTCACACAGCATAGAGACCCTACTCCATCTTAATCAACCTGCTCAGACCTGAGCGGTGCCTCCAAAAGCCCTGGATCAGAAGACAAACTAAGTATGTGGTTAGCTAACCTTAGCTTCAGTAATAATCTGTTTTCAGATTTGCTTAAAAGTCACATACCAACACTTATTTTTCTTATGCGTTCAATATTCCAAGAAGAGCATTTTTTGATCATTTTAGAGAAATCCCATTCATACATAATATTAGAATTAAAAATGCAACTTATATCCTTTATGATCTATGAAAATAAAATTAGAAACAGAGTTGTTTACCTCCTGTGCTCACAGCTGTAGACAACATGATGCACCAGACACAGACAGACAAGCATCCATCTTTCATACTAAGTGGACCCAGTAGGCAGTGATTAAACGTATATATAGACATGAAGTCATTAAATGCAGTTCAAACAATGGTTTAATGTGACCTGGTCCTCTCACTTTGAAACCAGACAGCCATCTTGATTAATGTGTCTTGATCTACCAGTCACACAGTTACCATGAACCAAAGTTCACAGCATTGATCCTTTCATACTTGCGGACAGGTGCCCTTTACCTAAAATCAGTCTACGATCAAAGTGGTATTAGTTTCATTATACATGGTTCACTCATTATGTTGTCATGATAAAATTGGTTATTTCAGTCTGCAAGAGAAAAATAATTAATTTTGCTAAAGAAAATTTTCTTGAATGAATATTGATTTCCCTGCAGAGTTGCACGTTTGCCAAGTCTCAGATGTTTGAGCCAGTCTTTTGTCTCTCTGTGTCTCCAAACAATTCCTCACATTATATTAATTTTAGAAGAACGCAGAATAGGCTGGGACATTTGTTTGACTGCTATGATCGGGTAAAAGATCTGATGTATTAATAAATAAAAGAAGGTCTTTCACAATGGCGGCACCAAAAGTTCACTTCCTGGCTTAGATTTAAAAAGTGCTATAAATTACAGATATCATTGATACACTGGGCTCTGTCATCTTACTGTGCAGGTCATAATATAAATCACCATTTCATTCAAATTGTTTGTTTCCTGTGAGACCGTCAGGAGAGTTTGACAACAGACATTTAGAGAGATATGTGGAACATGATGACTTAATTGACAAAAATATAGTTAACATATACACTGCAGTGAATCTATCAGTCCTGACAGAATAGATGGTTGTAGGAGGACTTTTCTGATAGTGGCTCAATAGAGCCTCAGCTGACATCAGCTGCCGTGCTCTTTGAGACAAAAAGCTCTAACCAGAGTCAGTGAATGAAATTCTACCTGACAATATGGGATTGTCTTGGTTTCAAGTTTTCCCTAATGGAAGTCAGCTGTGGGGGTTTTTCCTGTCAGGAGTGCCATAAGAATGTTGTCCCACCGGGAGGCAGTCCAGTGAAAACAGAATGACAGAGCGAGCTGAGAAGAAATGGAAAAAGAGAGGGAGGAGAAAAGAGAGGCAGAGGGAGAAATTATGGTGAGGAGGGAGTCCAACAAAAATAGAGTGGACTTACTTAGAGCTAAGAGGGGCGAGAGTAAGGAGAGGGAGAACAGAGAGATAGGTCATTCTAAGGACTTCACTTTTGGAGGATAAATAAGTGAAATAGTTTGCCTTGCTTCTCATAAATGACATTCTCAGCTTTCTGTGAGCATTTTTTTCTTTGTCTTCTACATTGCCAGTTTAAATATCCCAATAACCCAACACACACTTATTTCTTTTTGGTAATTTTCAAGATTTAAATCAACAGACCATTAATTTTCTCTGTCACAACTATTCTTAGAATTATAAAGGAAGATTTGATATTTGAGATAAAATGAATATAAGTTGAAAAAAAGGAGTTTTAGCAAAAAACTATATTATTTAGAAAATTTGCCACTAAGTTGTATTCTTTTCCTTATAAATAAGACAGCAGTGAATTAATTCACTTGGAAGTGGGCAACATGTAGATTAAGCTATATTGTGCTTTTGAAACTATACACCTTATGAAAGGAGAAAATGAAGACAGTGTGAGCCTCAACAGTACCACTAATCCATAAATTAGAGCTGATATTAACCATTGAAAATGACAATGTTCCTACAAGGAAATTTTAGGAATATTTCATCAACTTCATCACAGTTTATGGAGTCAGCATCTAGCTTCAGCAGCATCTAGAGTAACTATATCTTAAGGCACTTCCGCACTGGCATCACAGTTGCACCAGCAGTAGTAGATCCAGCAGTCTCTGGATCCCGTAGGAAGAAAAGTAGGCCTGAGAGAAAGTACAGTTAAGTTCTGGATACTGTAGCAGTTTGTTTACATTTTTCCTTGTGGCACACTTCCTGATGACTTAGCTTCTCCCCACTGCGCCCACCTGATGAATCCTCATCGCTCCAAGAACAGATGGCGTGCTGACTGGAATGTTTGCCAGCTCTGCCTTTGTGTATTGTCAAAGAAACAGCTTCAGTGCAGTGCTAGTCTTCAGGAGAGCTTAACACAGAGTCCATTCATGTGGTAGGTCATGGCACTGAATCACCAACTGATCAGCCTGTCTTTTTAACAACCCCCCTCCTACGCCATCAGGTGCTGCCTCACAGCGGCTGTCCTAAAAGAAATTTCATGTACCTCAAAGCTTCTATTACTCAACCCACTGAAGAAGAAGAAGAAATTACCTCTCTGCATGTACTGGGTACATGGTCCATCACTAAAGAAGTGGATCACTGACACATCTGGATGATTGCTCTATGCATATCACAGCAGCACTGAGTCAAGATGCTGCCAGATGGCTGCAGAACCTTTTTGTTTTGATGTGAGGTTACCCACTCAACATAACCACACATAACCTTCTGTTAGTTATAAACTGATGGAAAAGGTATAAATTTCTCCTCCCAACTTGCAGGAATAGTATACTTAGAAATATGAAATGAATTTCAGTGTTTAGTAAATAAAGTCCATAACGTACACAATTTTGTATAAAGTGAAAGAAGTTAAAGAGGTGTTAAAGTGTTTGTACTGAAGACTGTGTCTCAGAGAGAAGAGTGAACAACTTCAGTGTGCTGCCTGTAGCCATCTTCACCAACAAAGCCCCCGGTGTACCACAGGAAACTTGTGAATTTTTTATCAAGTCACTTTACTTTAATTAATATTCCACCACCAGTATCAAACACTCACTCCCTGTAAGCTAGAAATTTGGCTCTGAAGAGTTTGTACCTCGTTCTTTTGGAGAGAACACCAGATAGAGTTAGCTTGAATTAACAACAGAAACAAAATGCTCCAATGGCAAATAGGTTTCACCCAGATAAATTTATAATAAAACATCTCATGCAGTAGGACTTGTTTTAAAGGTTTCTGTGGACATTATTTTTACCCTGTTTCAATCATAAAAGTTGAATGGTTGCCTCTGGAATCAGTTGTAACTGTTATGAATCTAAGCTGACTTCAACTGTTCCATCCTGCAAACTACAAGTCTCAATGTTTGATAGTGAAAACAAAGATTTAGAATTTCTTCAGTGAAAACAGAAGTCTTGAATGCATGTAGCAGTAAATTGACTTTCAGTCTCTCTCATGCATGCTGCACTTTCTAAGTTTACCTTTTATGTACATACCATACTTAAGGTCTCATAGTCTGAATGAGGTAATAGCTTAATTTGCTAGACATTATTCATCACAAAGCCCAGGTAATTATGGAGCTTGCTCATGTAGTTATAACTATAGGGATTTGTTGGCAGCACCACTCATCAGTAATCAACAGTCTCAGTCACCCTTTTTGAAATATTTTTTTTATGTTATTAAGAAATATTTCTACATTTTCCAATTTTGCGAATACATTTGCTCCTATTCTTCTGTTCATGTGCCCTATATTTTCTGATACATGGAAAGGTGAAGCAATTCAGTCTTTTCAAATGACTGTACCTCGCAAGCACATTAAGCTACAGTTCACCACACACAGAGACACATGAGCCAGACCTTTCACACTAACCCTGAGGCCAAGCTGGTTGGTTCAGAAGGTGGAGATGATGTTAGGTGTCATGCGGTGACTTATATTTGCATCCCTGCTGCCCTCTTTATTATCTGCTCTCTCATTAAAGACATGTATAAGGAGCTCCTTGCATGTTTCTGTCTACTCTCTTACCTATTTCACTCTGATGTAACTGTCTTCCAGCTGCAGAAATATTCTTCTTCAACAAGAAATCGATACCAAGTCATGTAGAGCTGAACATTGTCGCTAAACTGCTGAAGAATGTCATTTCCATCATGTTTTAATTCACAGAGCACTGGGACAGAGGTGTTTTAAAAGAGGCTATTGGTTAGCCTAATGCACAAACAAAATAAAAATATTTTTAGATATGAGTGAGATTTGTAAGGTTAAAACATTTAACACAGTACTTTCTATAGCAGATGTTTTAAAATGGGAATTAAAGCAATTAGGAAGACATTTTATTCTTACCTTAATTAGGGTCATCTCCAGTCTGGTATCACCAAATGGCAATGAATAGCCACTTCACCCGAACCAAAACATAATTAATGACGTGAAAAGCTTGAAATGTGCAGACGGCACACAGAATGTCCAGAAATTACAGTGTAATTTCTATGCAATCCACATTGTCATCTTGAACACATGAAGGTAATGCAGTGAGTGTACAGTATATTTAGCTTACATTTACATGCCTTTAATGCATAATTCTGAAGGAAACTTTAGGTTGAATTGTAAATTGAATGACATTCATAACGGTTCAAAACATTTCATCACAACTTTAAAATGATTTCCTTGAGAATTACTTTATTTTGGAAGCTTATAGCAGCTTATTTTGTGAAGATAAATTAATATATTGTGTATCAAAGTATATTCAGACAATGAATATTACAGTTTTTGTGGTATTTTAGCCCTTTTGTCTAAGATAGACACAAACAGGCCATTTTACAGTAGGAAGAGTGAAGAGGCAAATTAAGGGAGGAGAGGAGGAAGGGACAAGAAAGGACAGATGAGAGCTGACAAGGCGAAGTAGCAGGAGAGAGAGAGGGGTCAGGAAGAGGTTAGGGAGGTGGAGAGGTAAAGTCAAGACACAGAGACAACAATAAGTGATGCATAAAGGAATAACAACAAGAAATATAAAGAGGTGTACTGAGATGGAAGGGGAAGGGAGAAAAAATTAAAGAGAAATATTATCCGGCATGGATGCTGTCCAAGGAAAATGCTCCAGAATGATGAAAAAAGGACAGAGAAGACTGGAAAGGGACTAAAGAAAATCCAAAGAAAACAGACTTGGGGATCTCAGAGAGCTAGGGAGGGATGGGAAAAGACTTAAAGAAAAAGAGGCTGAGGAAGAGTAGGTTGAGAGTGAACAGAAAAAAGACAACAAGTAAAGCCTGAAAAATATTGTACAGTGTAACACACAGTGAGAGGTGTATCAGAGAGACAGGGGAGTAATTATCCTTAGATAGTAGATAGACAGATTCCACTGATAATAAAACTGTCAATAAAGCCAAGCAAACAAAGCAAAACTAAATGAAAACAAACTCTCAAAAATATAAGAAAAGCTCAACAAAATGTTAACATCTTTTCCCCCAGTCTAGGTTTTCCTCTCAGTCTTCAAAAACAGGGCCAAATGTTCAGGTTTGCTGCCAACAACCATTAAAAGTCAAGCAGAGAATTGCAATAGTGAAGAATTGTTTCTTACTCAACAACTGCTCCAATTTGTCCAAATTAGTTTGTGGTTTCCTGATATTAGTGGAATAATGTAGCAGAGCAGGTAACAATAACAGAGACCACAAAAAAGAGGCATTTGCTTGTGATAATCTTCTCCAGTGTAATTTCAAAAGTAAAAGAGGAAAACTGTGTTTGCTTGACTTTGTTTAAGTCTGGTTAAAAATTGACTCTGAAAACTGGCAGTTGAACTAAAAAAAAGATGTTTCCAGTTAGTTTTTGTTTTATGTTACTCTAAATTTATTTATTTATTATTCTCGAGGGGTTGGGGGTGGAGGATTTATCAAAGCTAGCAATTTATAGAGGTCGTCATGGGCTCTGGGTGAGTAAAATTTGTTCAGATGAGCTGAATGAATCAGGACAAGACTCATCATTCAACAAATGTTCTTTACATTTAGAATATTCACAAAACACCCATTTAATTTGTGCATGCATTTTATATTATATATCACATGCACAACTTAAATGTACAGAAGCTATTACATCAGTACAGGTGGTTACAGTTAAGGACTGCACTAAATGTATAGCAAGAAACACTCAGGCGGAACTGCCCTCAGAGCTGCAGTCTGTGCACTATGGGAGACTTTCGGTGTAAATGCACTGAAGGTGGTAACAAAGCAATTTATAGGTAGATTAAGTTCCACCCATAAAAATGATTATTCAGTCACAGTGGTAGCTAAAGTAAAAGAGTTCAGCACTGCTTTATTAAAACATTACAGTCCGTTACTTGTCGTACATGGAACAAATCACGTTCCGTTAGGCATGCATTAACCTTGATGTATGGGAGTGTATGTGTGTGTATAGTTTTTAGCACAGATAGTACTTGAATCTAACCACAGGATGCAGTAATCTTCTCAGTAAGACTAACAATTAGTCTCTTTACATTTTCCGTCTCTTCACTCATATGTCTGTCTTCTTGTGCTGCCTCATTTGCTGCCTGCTTGTCCATTTCATATGTTATTATAATTACTTTCTTATGTATCTAATAACTTGTCCTTTTTAACATTATTTTAACCAGAATATTTTAAATTCCATTTGCACCTGGGAGCTGAAAAGTACAACATTGCCATTGGGGGAGAATGCCACATATATGCCATGTTGACAAAATAGTAAGCTGTTACTCCACTGTGGTAGCATTCAGAGATTATCACAAGATATTATATTGTTACAGTATGATGTGTATATAGTGAAACTATAGCTGAATACACTGTATCTGTAGCAGTGTTAATAGTGGTTTAACTGCCAACAATAGAGTGTTTCAGTATTTCAGCCACTTTAGTTTGTTTGACACATCTGCTGTAAACTTTTTTTTTTTGGCAATTACTCTGAGTTTGATATGATATGAATTTGACATAAGTGCCTTGCTCAAAGGCACCTCATGGCTGTTCTTTCAATTACCCCACTCTAGAGATTGAACCAGCCATGTTTTGGCCACAAGCTTGATTGTCTAACTTCTAAAACACTGTTGTTACATTGTCCCAACTTTAACTGTACACGAGGGAAAAAAAGTGGGAATTCTACAATGAGCTACACCCACACTTGATTGTGTGTGTGTGTGTGTGTGTGTGTCTGTGTGTGACTATGTGTTTAAGTATGACCCAGCACCACGGGAGGCCATTAGGGTGTGATTTATTGAGTGGCAAAACCTGCCCTCTGGGTATGAGTCTAATGTCACTTAAACACAAATGTGTACACATGTGCATGTGCGAACACACACACACACACGTGTGAGCACTCAAAAAGGTGTCATGCACTCTTGCTTTGTTATGTCCACATAGAGTTTAGACAGGATGAGTACAAACACGTGCCAATACACATGCACACACATTCACACTTGCTCTTTAGAACAAGGAAACAATTAATCTCCGATTAGCCAGGCCAAGCAGCACCAGGTGTTCAATTAGTTACCTGTGTGCATGTGTGTGTGTGTGTGTGTGTGTTCGTGAGAAAAGTGAGAGAGAGAAACAATGAAAATCAATGACAATTGGGTTGAAACTGAATCACTGGCACATGAAGGGTGGGCAGCACCTGTGTGTGAAAGAGAGTTAGAGAGGGGGGTGGAGAGAAATTGAGATCCTGTGTTTGTTAATTGGGTTGAAATTGACTCATTGGCATACTGGGGCAAGAGAGGATGGCACCACTCTTTGTGTGTGTGTGTGTGTGTGTGTGTGTGTGTGTGTGACAGTTAGCAGGGTCTAAATTGATTCACTGGCAGGGCTGGGTAACACCAGGGGTGAGTCTGTACGTCTATAGGGAAAGAGACAGACAGATGGACTCAGGAAAAAGAGAGAGAGGGAGAGAGAGAGAGAGAGAAAGAGAGAGACAGTGATAGACTAGGTAGGTCTCACATGACACCTCAGAGGTGGGTTTAAGTCCAACCACCACAGCTGCTGTATGTGACAAGCAGTGCACGTGTATATGTGTGTATGTGTGTGTGTGTATGTGTGTGTGTGTGTGTGTGTGTGTGTGTGTGTGTGGCATCTGGAGTCTTTCTGACATTTTCAACTCCTGTCAGCACTGGCTTGACATCTCACAGCTCAGTGATTTTTAACTCACCAATACACACACACACCCACACAGACACACACGAACACTAATAACATCAGCTGAAAACATGTACACATTTTGATGAGAATGATATTGATATTTTTATACCATTACCTACTGATGAGTCAGTGTTGCCTTACAGTATTTTCATAGATTTTTTATTTTGGTATCTTGTATTTAGCATTAGTTCTTCAGCAGTGTAAGAAGCACAGCACACACTTCAACAAACAGAAAAAAAAGTTTTATAATCTTAATAATGTGTCTTCACAAAAATTATTTTATTGAGTAGGGTTCATTTTACACAATTTTGAAATTCTGTGTCTCTATGCTTCAGAATGAGTACAGCTTTCAATTTGATACAGATTAGATTGAAACAGACATGGTGATCTTTTAGCTTAACTGATATGCCATAAATTGACATGACTGACATAAATTCATTGAGTTTTCTTACAAAACTCTTCAAATCAAAAAGATCTTTGCTGATCTAAATGTGACCATTTGTTATGAAAAAAAAACAATAAGAACAAAACTGATGATGTTTATATTTCTGCCATGCTTCAGGGCTCATATCAACATATCATCCAGCCAACACAGCATTCCCTTCTCCACAAGCACAATTTCTTAAACAATATAATGATGTGCCTGTGGAAAACAGTGAGACTGACGGAAACAAAGAAAAGGCATTACACACTGGCATTAATGTGCATCCAGGGCAGCTGGGCTGTAATCACATGGATGGTGTCTGTCCACTTTAACAATGCAGACTTTCCCCAAACCATAATTATAAGATGTAAAACTTTTGCATGTGGAGGTACTCGCAAGACAATCAAGAGACAATACTATGTTTGGATAGCTACTTGGGAACACCTGTATTGTCGGGGTATTTATTGATAGGTGTGAAATGAGGATTTTAGGTAAACAGTGCAAGAAGATGCATGCTAGACAGACACTGTTTTACAAACCAAAAAAGAGATTAATTTTAAATCCAGTGTCTATGCAGGTGTATTCTAAAACTACACATGAATACACACTAAATACACAAAGCAGACCTGCAACTTATTTGTGTGGTCTGAATCCAGTTTTTGTCTCTGTGTATTAAAGCTACTATTTGATTAATTTAATGACTGAAAGGCTGAAAACTGTGCTTCAGCTTTACCGAAATACAAATTTTCGCTTTCACTTTCACACATACTTCACTTTCATCTGTCTCTTTGACAATATACCAGCTAGATTTAGGCACCACTTAGAAACGACAACCTGAGACCTAATGAAGCCTTGCCTTAAAGCAATAGTGTAAACAAATGTGATATACATTATGCAGAACACTAAATATACTATAGGCAATAAGCCTGCATTAATATATCTTTTCCATGTGGAGATTCAGCAGATGGTAACCAGTTCTTAGGTCCTGACCTCAAATTGAATATGAGAGATTCGCAGGTATAGAGTAGCCAGACATAATATGCCTGTAATGTTTTTGAATGGTTTAGATTTCCCAATGAACTTCCTTAACCCCGGGCTTACAAACACAACAGTCTTGCACACAGCAAACACACACACACAGTGTCCACACACAGTTAATACCCATTTTGTTGTGACAGACGTCATGTGGTTTTCATTCAGTCATGTGTAATGAAGTTAGCTTGGGCCAGAGCAGGACCATATTACATGTATTATGTGAGTGTATGCTGGAAACAGAGAGGGTGAATGGCGGGCGGAGCAATGGCAGTAATATGAAGTGACCTGATTGAGAACATGAGGATTGCATCTGCCCTCCAAATAAAGCTGTTGAACTCTTTGTATTACCTTTCAGCCTTTTTTTTTTTTATTCTGGGGAAACAAAGCAAGGATGATAATTAGTTTGGAGAGACAAAGAGGACAAAGGTAGAATAGAAGAAAGAGGGGAGATAAAGACACCACATTAAGGCAGATAAATGTGAAAACATTGTGTAGATATGGAATGTGACCAGATTTTTCATAGGGTTTTTTTCTTTCTCTTTTTTTGATAAATGCCTTACCTGAAACACCAACACAATAGAAAAACTAGCTAAAGTTATTATTCTATTCTTGTTTATGTGCAATACAGCCATCATCTGGTGAAGAGTTGAACATCCCACCTACTTTGCAGGTCCCAGCAAACTTCAGTGGTAATATAAAAAAAGACTAGTTTGAGAGATACACTGCAACCCACCACTAAGATTGTGTTGTTGTTGTTAAATATATATATATAGTGTGTGGGAGAGGGGGCCAGAATTGAGGATAAAAAAGCCTTAAATCCATCCATTTTCTGCTGCTCATCCAATTCTGGGTCGTAGGCTAAGCAAAGTAGCCCAGACCGCCGTCTCCCTAGCCACATTCTGCAGCTCTCCCTGGGAGATCCTGTGGTATTCCCAGGCCTGATGGGATTTATAATACCTCCAAGGTGCTCTGGGTCTGCCCTGGGTTCTCCTCCCAGTTGCACATGCCTGGAATACATTAAGGATGTATCCTGATCAGGTGCTGAACCACGTTAACCAGGTACTTTCAACATGAAGAAACTATGGTTCAAGTCGAGCTATTTCTGGATATCCCCATACTTCACAAGCTGCTGAAATGAGGAAAAATGGTGCTTTCAAATTTAGCTGGCTCAGTGTGAACATGATCAAAGAATGATATCCTTTCACCTGGATGTTTACATCACTGTACTTTTAATAGCAAGTTTAAATAAAAAGGCCTCTGGGTCCTTGGAGAGGTTTAACAGACTGAAATGGTTATGTTTCATCCAGACTAATTACACATCAGTCTAAGGTTTATTGGATTTAAATGACTGCCATTAAAATCTGCCATGACTACACACTTCCTGCAGATTTCTTGAGCCACATTAATGCCTTTGCCAAACTCAGTTTCTGTGACAAAACTGTAAATAGGATTTTTAGCCTTACTCTTGTTTTAAGACAGCTAAATCGGTACTGAATGTTAAGACCTGCACTAGCTCACTCTGAATTTAAACTCAGAAAAACAAATGCATTTGATCATTTGTGCCAAAAAAAAAAAAAAAGAAACACAGTGTCCTCTCGTTGCTCAAAATGCCCCAAGCTACAAGACTCAGAGGAACACAGCAACTTCAGGCACTGTAAACTTTTAAAATCTGTCTGTCTCCATCAAATATTCTACCCTGACAGAAAGAAATAAAATAATTTCCCTCCCAACTACAGCTGGGCATTCAGACTTCAGTGTACTTAAAATGCCTTTACCCTTTTTCATCTTTGCCATTCTATTTCTGTCTTTGCTCCGTCAAGGAAGGCAGAATAGATGTAGTAGCTGGGATGTCCTGTCGTATTCTGCACCCCTACGCATCTATCCACCCCAACTCCTATTTTCTGTAATCTGCTGGCCCAGCAAGGATTGAACGGTTCCCTCCTCTTGAGAAAACCTCCCCTTCAACAGCTTCTTTCTATCTCTGTAGCCTAGTACTACCACCACCGTCCTCTCCCCTTTTCTTCCTTTTTGTAGTTGTAGGCTGTGATCTGCTGTCGACTCCCATCAGACAGGTCAGGTGGAAGACAAGAGAAGGAACACTGCTGCTGACCTCTTCCTCTTTTTCTCTCCTCCACAATGAACAGAGAGAAGCAGAGATGGTGGGGAGAGACCGTGGCTGTGTATCGGACTGTACTGTATATTTCAGCTGTCACTGTAAATGACAATGTTAACTGTATTTTTTAGACTATTTCTGCCTTTGTCCTTTCTGAAAACAACTTGGCTAAAACTTTCCCTCGCAATCAAAGTTGTGAAGAAAAGTAGACATTTTCACTTCCAGTTTTAGATCGACTGTGAGCCTAACATTGAGACCAAAGTCCATTCAATCAGAGCTCTTTCTTTCCAGTATTTTCCATTTCTTTCCTCCCAGCTGTTTCAAACCGCTCTGTACTTATTCTATATGTGATCCTCAGCTTGTCTGTGTTCTTGGGGATTGAGTTTTTACAGAGCTGTGTCTTCTTCTACTCGGATGGATTAAAGTTCGGTTTAGATGTGTTGTAAGTCCAACTAACTCTGTAGAAAGGCAAATTTCCACTGACTAGTTAAGGGCCAGTGTTCAGACTGTCCTTATCTGTTATCCTGAGATGGATTACATTCAGAGGCAATACAATGCTTTTCTTTCAATGAAGTGCCATGCTTGTTAATGGTCACCCAGGTACTAGGAGGTGGTTGGCGTGGATGGTGGTTGGATGAAGAACACAACTGTAACACCAGAGACAAGGGTTTGCAGCCAAAGTCACGTCTGTGGTTTAGGTTAAGGCAATGAGAACACTTTGGCTAAGTTTAGGTAAAGATGGTGTTATGGTGTGTGTGTGTGTGTGTGTGTGTGTGCGCGCACTCTCAATGTTGAGTTGACACTATGCTGTCAGATTATATTTGAGCCTTAATAAATTGTGCCGCTGAACTGAAAAAATAGCTGATTTTGTTGACTGAAAGACCATGTGTTATAATAGCTAAGACATTGTTACTAATTACCCTATCATTAGCTTCCACTTCACAACACACTATAAAACAGATACAATCTCAAATGCACGCACACACTCAGACAGAGCTCATTAGGCACAACTTTCAGGGTCATGGAAACAGAGAGAAGGGACAGATGTGAGGAATAGGTGTAGAGAAAGGCTTGATGAGAAGATAACTAACAGGAGTAATAAGACAAAGAGAAAGATTAAGGGAGTGTGAAATAAAAGATAAAGGAAGAGGAACAGCACGGAGGAGTGATGAGAGGAAAAAATCACAGGAGAGGAGAGAGAGAGAGAGAGAGACCAGTAATGTGAGTGAGAGTTTTAAGAGATGGGACTTGTGAGGTTTACAAGCAGCTTTAAGTAGTCTGTAGGGATTGTCAAGGGTGTTAAAAGCTTGTTGTTGGGTGGTTCAGGACAATACTCGTAGGTGTGAAAGCCACTTTGGGATGGTATAAGTTATACACACACACCTACAAAAACCAAGGACAGTAGTTCCATAGAGGACAGGTAGGTCTCCATTATTGTTTTCAACTATTTCCCCCCCAGTTATTTAAATGGACTTGTAGTTTCAGGAAATACCTCTGTGTCATGCAGTTTACAGAGAACTGTCCTGTTTAAATGTTTAAATTAAATGTAGTAGCACATAATGTTGTGGATTTAGGAATTACTCCTGGTTTTATTTTTTTCAATCTCACTGTACCATGGGTACAGCAGGGTGGTAGGCTAGTAGGTGCTCATACAAAAAAAGACTAAAAACATAAAATCTCCTAAATTTTGAAAGGTTACAAAAGCATGCAGGGAAAGAATCATGAATATTTTCAAGAACAATATCTTATTTTTTGGTACAGGCAAAGATGTTTATCATGTCTCTCCTTGAAAGTTCCTAAATGTCAGCTTTAAGTTTCATTAGCTGTTTTGATGTGAACCACGTTTATTTGCAGTAGGTTTTCTGACAACAAAAATTCCCCCATCCATTTCTCTGCCATTACTGTTGCATACACAACTCGATTAAGGTGTTTTCTCGATGTGATGCAATTGCAAACAGAGTTGATGAAAAGAGGCAAGCAGATGCTAAAAGATGCTGATTCGCTCTAGGCAGTACAAACTGGGCAAAAGATACATCTGCGGAAGTGGAAACTGTTTCAACTTAAGCAGAAAAACTGCATTTACCCAGACACTGTGTGAAATCACTGGAGGGAAATAGGAAGAGCTCGAGATCCTTGTAAGGTTTGAGATTAACCCATATCTGAGCACACTGCACACTTCAGCTGTCAAATTTGCATGATCAAAGGAGAATAGAAAGTCTGCCATTCATCTTCATTTGGAGCACACTATAAGAGACAGGGGGCAAAAAAACAAAAAACAACACATCATTGTTGTGAGGTCACACATTACTGGCTCTGAGGTCAAGTGCCCTGACTTGACTGAAGATAAAAAGGAAACTATCTACCTGCTGTACCTGCTATTCCATTATAGCAGCCACTGCAGTTTCCTCTTTCTCAACTTCACAGACTCTTCTTTGCACCACCAAAAATTTGAATATTTTCACAACACTTCATCTCAGAGGTGGAGTAGTTGTTGAGCAGCAACCACAACGGTTTAAGTTGATCCTCTGTTCCCTTCTTGAAGTTATGTTGTTCTCCACTTACTTCCTCTGCTACAAACACATCACGGCCACTGTCAAATCATTTCAAGTGCTGTTAAATACAAGTATAGCTTTGTTTTATTTTTTATTTTTTCAATTGGTAAATAAAGGTGGGAGTAGAAAACAGAGCAACAGAGAAACAGAGATAATTAAGACTATGTCTACTGGATCACAGGCAGCTTTTAGTGTGGTTATCATAAGAGGTGGCAACTAAATCCCTTTCTACTCTCCTCTAATAGGGGCAGATAGAGACAGTAAATGAACTGTGGCTGTATTACAAGTACCCAGGGAGCAGGACAATTAGAGTACTGTGAGCGCACACACACACACACACACACACACAAACACAGTAGCAATTCTTTCTTTTGATGAGAGAAACAGGAGTTGTGACATACATATACCAGCTATACACCTATACATACCAACTTACATATACCTGAACACACAAAGTGACAGTCAGCTACAGGTTGAGGCACACCTAAAGTAAAGTTACCTAAGTAGTAAATTATACATACGCACAGCAGCACCTGTGGGTAGAGGACAGATAAAAATTCTACACTCACAAACACCTGAAACCTGGTGTTAGTGATACAGCAGGGCCTTGTTTATATGATGTGCTGGACAGCAGAGACAGTTAAACCGGCCTTAATGAAATCGCCTATCAGATGCCCAGGAGGCAGACTGTGTCAACCTGTATTGAACCCCCAAACTACCTGCCAAACAGCTGGTGCAGAAACTTGTCATTTATACTGCTGAATTATTCCTACCGATTGCTTAATACTTTGTATGCAGTGTTTCCATTGTTTTTTTCTTTGACCAGGAAAATTTTCTGTTCAGCATCTCAAGTCACCTGCTGCACAACAAATCATGGGAAAAACATGCAGCACTACATTCATCCCACATATATTAGGTGATGCAAATGTATGTATGTATGTCACTTTGCCCTGCCTATAACAAACTTGAATATTTTTGCATTCACTTGCATCTTTCAATTGATTTTGTATTTTTTGCGTTCAGCTTAATCACACCTGAACAAAGACTATTTTGCTCATCATGAGGACCACATAACAGCATTTTGCTGTGCAACAAAATAACATTTCTGATGTCAACACACATTATGTACAGGATTACGCAAGTAAATTATGAATATGCCCTACCTGTGATAAAATAATACAACATATAGGAAACACAAATCCTTGTTGGTTGTCTGTAGGGATAAAATATTCTCCCTGACTGTCAGCATCAGGGAAGCAAATGGGAAAAGGTGTGCAGCTGCATGCATGAGATACTCCAAGGTCATCACCAAAGGACAAAACTGACTCAAAGTTGCCAAAATGGTTATGGAAATACATACTGCCAACAGATTCAGACCACTTCTGCTTGTCCTTTGACAGCCCCCACTCCCCCATCCCATGTTTCTCTCTACCTCCATTTCCCTCAACCTGCCCATCACCCCCAGTTCCGCTGCACCCACCTGCTCCTCTTTCTTCATTTTTCACCATTTCTCCCTCACTGTCTCTCCCAATCTGTCTCTCAGTAGGCACTCAGTAGGCAGTCTCCATGAAAAGGTGGTCCACTTTTGAATCTGCTGCTTCTTTGAAGTCCAGCCATTTCTTCTCCTCTCCGATGCAATCTACCTTTCCTCTCCTCAGTTTTCCCTCTCATCTGCTCACCTTCTCTCTTATTTCCTCATCTATCTTCATCACCCTCCCCTCCATTTTCCTCTCCCCCTGCTCTACTTCTTTACTTACCAAACTTTGGGTCCTCGTTTTCCATGACTTTTCTTCTCTCTCCACCCTCTCTTTTTTTTTCCATGTCCTCTGTTGTCGCTTTTTCCTCTTTGATCCAGTAAGTTCCAAGTATTTCTCCATTGGCTAGGAGGCATTTCTCATTGACCTAACTTGACTTTGACATTGGACAACATTCAAACACTTTCTTAAGGCCTAGACTGCTTTTATTGAGCAGAGGTCTTGCACTGGAAATGTTGAGAGGCCTCAGCTATCTGTTACTCAGCAGGTGTATTAAAACCTAGTGGTACCAATTTGCCAACCATGGAGGACTTTAAGTGGTGCAGTATTACAGATGCATGTGTAATCCCCACATTGTATGTGTGTTCATGCAACAGAACTTTTCAACAGATACAGTACACTTTTGGTAAAGAATTCTAAACTGATAAGATATAAACTTTCTTTCCATCTGTATGCACCTATTTGCAGAGGCTGAATATGGGCTGGCTGTAAAAGTTAGTCATGGTTCATGCTGCCCGACAGTCAGCATGTTATTGCAAAACTGTCAATCATAGCAGCTGTATATTAAAAAAAAAGACCACTGGTCTGGTATATTACAGTGCACACTGTTTCATGTCAAATTGTGTGTTTAGTGTGGTAGGACATTGGGTGTGTTACCTCATGGGTCTTGCAGGATTCATATAGGTCAGCTGGATGAGTACATTGTGTCTTCTAGATTCAGACAAGATGGGACAATAAATCCTCAGTGGAGATGGTAGAAATTTATATCTGTCATATAGCAGCTAATACAGCAGCAGCTGTTTCAATACTGAAAGTCTGCAGTGGTTATTTTCTTATTACTAAATAAAGAAATAGTTATAGTATGCATACATTGTTCTCACAAATTGGGGATGGATCGGGGGGGGGTCTCGCACTAAGCCCTAGTAGTAAAAGTTGTAATTACAGTAACCTTAGGTCTCCTACTAGGAGACTCTTGATGGACTGCTGCAACCTGCAAGGTGAGGGTCACATGACAGACAGCAGACAGACAGGCCTCAGTTGGGGTACATTAGAGAGTTTATACAGATTTGATTTGTATTTTGTTCACATTTGGATGTTTAAGGGATTTTTACCTTTAGGGTTTACCATGTGCTTTCTAGTGCTAATTTATATTATTGTTATTCACTTATAAAGTATGTTCAGTATGCAGGGTCACTCCATCCTTCTTTGATTAAGTCTCTTTTACCAGATTCAAAATTCTGTGATGCTAAAAACATGACGTGTTCTCAGCAAACATGGAACAATATATCTTTTATTATAGAAGTAAGAAACAAGGCAGTGCTGCAGTAGCAGGCATCTTGGGAACAGGTAGCCTTTGGGTAGCCTTAAATATGTGCTTCAAAAAAAAAAAAACTGCTGTGTGACTACTTTCATAACACATGTATTTACTTGCAGCTGTAAATACGCATCCTTTGCACGCTATACATCTTGTTGCTATGAGCCGACAGTTCTAATTTTAATTCATTAGACTCAGCTCATTTGGCTCACAACAAAATCCAACATTAGTCAGACAGCACCATGTGTTAGAGAGGCTGAGAATAACACTTACAGATGCTGCCTCAGCATCCACAGAACTGCTGGTCTGCTTGTTAGGCTGCATGCGCACAGTAGTTCAGCTGGGACAGGGCCACATGCTATGGACTTGTATTTAACATGTGAGCATGCGGATACAATAACTCACATCCCATTGGATTCATTTTGTTGTATTTGTTGTTCATGAAAATGTCTAAATCAACTGAGCAGAATCTTTCTCTGAGCACATGTAAGGATAATACAGTATATTTAATCTTGTTTATTTTTTAACCTCCTCACCCACACATTTCTAATCCTCACAAACTGAAGGATTCCATCTACCTCAGCATATCGTATTTACATCATCCAGTACACCAGTAAGGTGGAAGCTGCACTTGGCAACACACTGGCATCCCGAGATGGCAAGTAACTATTAAAATAAACCTGACAATAATCTGTCCTTTGCATTGTGCCCACCGGAGTATGGAGAACATAGTCTCATTTTAAAGTAACAACCAACTTGACTGCAGAACTTTTCTGTTTTTCATCTCTTTCTTGTGCTTACCCTGTATTCCTGCTCTCCACTCCATTGTGATTTGTTTCTCACTATGATACAGTTACTCACAAGCTACAAAGCACAGTTCAGGAAAGATAATTTATATACATTTAGACACAATAGAATATGCATTGGATGCAATGCTTCTGCACACCTCATTTTCACAAAACACAGTATCTGGTCACTTCCAGCTGTTAGGGGTGATAGAAGTTGTTTTTCCATTACTCTCTCTGTACTCCTCTCCTTTCTTCTCAGTACAGCCCTCCACTCACAGGTGAGCTCTCCTAGGAATAGTTTAACAGCGGGTGCAGGCAGGGTGGTCACGGTAATGCATGGGTACACAGTGCTGCAGCGAGCTGGGTGGCTACATGGGGCGAGGGGGGAGGAGGGGAAACGACAAGATGAGAGGAGAAGTAGAAAGGGAAGCATGAGAAGGCAGTCTGAGAGGTGATAAGAGCAGAGGAAAGGAAATAAAAGAGATGAGAGAGAGGGGTGAGACGAAGGGGCCAAGAAAAAAAGAGGTGAGGAGTGAGAGGGGAGGATGGGAAGTGGAGAGAGTGTGGAAGGCAGAAAAGCGAACAGGGGGACAGAGGAGAAAGTTGGGCAGACTTCAAAGAAAATCAGGGGATTAAACAGAGGACCACCCCAGCATGGGGGGGAATCCCAATGGGGATGGAGGGAGACAGACAGAGAGACAGTATAGAAATGAAATCACAGAGCCAGCAGGGGAGAGGGATGTGGACAGAACGTGTATGCAACATAGGGCCTGATCATTTGTTCTAACTGCTGGTGCACACTGCAGGCAACTGGGTTGGTGGTTTGATCCATTCCTGCCAAATGTGAGCAGTATTCATTTCCATCTGTTTAATGGTTTCTCAGTCATCCATTGTGGATTTTTCCCCACTGCATGTTTGCTGCTTATCTTAATGAAACATCATTTTAATGAGTTAATTGCAAGTGCTAATGGGGTAGCATTAATAGAATATAAACAAAAGGCAGTAACCAATACATGGTTTTGGCAGTTGCTGTTATTCATCCACTAAACAAAGAAAAGCAGAAATCTGACTGCCCACTGACAGTCATTGCCAACTTTTTTTGGCCGACAAGCTTATTGACTGTCCATGCATTGGCTCTACAGTTATACAGCAAATAAACACTCATTTGCAAGGATTCACCATGTTTCTACATTGTGAATGACACAAACAGTTAAGAATGGGGCATTGAAAATTGTGTCTTGGTCATTTTCCATTGTCCAACCTTTTTCTTACAACACCATGGCAAGTTAGAGATAGGATTATAAAACAAAGACATGACATCCATCACAATGAGTCCTCGTATCTTCTTAATTAATGTTACATTATCCTCATGGATTACCTAGCAGGAAGTTTCAAGAGTCTGCTGATTTGTTTTCACATTATATGGAAATTAATGAATATGTGGAATAATTGGTTATATGGAAGACAGGAAAAATAAATATGACATTTTCCAATATGCATTTGAGGATTTGGCCGTAATATGAAATGCATTTGATTGCAGTTACAGAGCTGAAACTTGGAAAAAAAAAAAAAAAAACACAACTATGGACCTTTAACACGTGGATTATCCCACTCATACAATGACACTGTGGCACACATACAGTGCAGTGCAGCCACATTTAAACTCATGCACATACTGCAAAATACTGGCATACACTAATAATACTACCACTACATACACACACGTATGATACATTTATTCAAACAACAAATACACATATACATAAATGTCTACATGCTTACCACATGCAAAACCACACACACACACACACACAAACTGGATTTTGAGCTCATTACTGCAACGCACCTACTCTCTGAAGACCATAATCAGGTTTCAGCCCGCTCAGTGCAGCTCCTGGCTGGTGACATCCATCACGACAGCCAGTGTGAGCAACTCAGTGATGAAGAAGCACAAATCTGATAGCTGCATTGATTCATGCCATTATGAGATTACTGGCAGGCTTCACTCCAGTAATGTAGCATTCATATTCTGTCAGTGGTGACTGGTGTTACAGAGTAAGACTGTTCACCTTCATATAGTCCTTTATTAAATCAATAGCTGGAAACATAGTCTGAATTTTTATTGAGTCTCAGTTCTCATCAATAATTGCTAAGAAGGATGTAAACTCAGGGACAATCAATAATAAGTCATTTAATGAGATAAGTAAGTACTGCAGAGAAGGTAGTGTCACAGAGTGGAATTTAAATTTTTGATATAGATCAATAAAGTGAACAAACACTTTCTGAATTTACAGTTTAAGGAAAGATTTGATATAAAGTTAGGTTGTTAAAACGTTTAATACAGTTAGGTTAGTTCGTCAGGTAGTCTGTTTGCAATCCTTGAAAGTAACAAGAACTTTTCTGTAATGGACCCCCAACCCATTTTTATTTCACTAGGAGGTCAATATATTGAGTCAACTCTAATTTAAAGCTCATATAAGTGCCTTGCTTAGGGGCCAGTTTCCAGTTTTGGCATGCACTGTGGAATTGCTTCAAGCCACTTCTGGAAAAATACTGCTGATGTCCTGCTACAACTGCACCTATTA
Organism: Lates calcarifer; assembly: GCF_001640805.2. Classification (NCBI taxonomy): domain Eukaryota; kingdom Metazoa; phylum Chordata; class Actinopteri; family Centropomidae; genus Lates; species Lates calcarifer. The sequence goes on from NC_066848.1 coordinate 17,544,509, forward strand.
TTCCATAATGTGAGTGTGAAAACAGCCTATTAGCTGGTGAGGCTGCACTCTGTAAGGCTGATGTGCTTGTAATGGTCCCTCTGGGTGCACTGGAGAGTCCCAATATATCAGTCCAACTCCCTCCTCACCCGTCTGTCTTCCTTTCCAGACCCCTTTTTTCAGTGGCAAGGTCAGAAAATGACAGAGTCCCTGCTGCAAAGATCATCTGGTTAGAGAAAAGGTGCCTTCAATTTACCAGAATATTGCTGTAGGTCAGAGCGGTAAACTTTTGGTCCCAAGCAAGCTTTCCACCATTTAAAAACAGCTGCTCCCTCTTAAAAATGGCTCACAGCATTAAGACAAATTCTTCTAATATGATAGGAAAAGTAGAAAATGTATCCTTGTTTGATAACAAACAAATCAACCATTTTATTCTTTTGTAAAAGTGAAAATAATATTTTAAGAATATTAACACATTTCACAGAAGACAAATTATGTAAAGACTAATAATCTAATTCTCCAGATTGTTTTGTCTATACAACAAATTAAAGTAAAATTTTAATTTATTTTTGAGTTTTATGAACATCTGTTCCTCACTGGGGGATCTTTAAAAGCCAAATATCTTTTTGCCTAATGAACAATATGGGAGTTATGTAACCAAATGTTTCCAGAATTCAAATTGAAGCTGGTGATCTCATAATTTGGTGCAGACATCAAATCTGCCACTGTGACTCACTGTTATAATTTACTGACCCTACAATGTTGATTCCCTTTATTTTGTCACACCTTTCACCCACACTCTTCCCACAAAATAATTTCTATAGCTTAGACCTGCTCCATAATCCACATGCAAGCTTTTGTGTACATGAAGATCAAGCAACAGCTCTGATCTTTTTTTTCAATTTGATATTACCCGTGAAAAGATTTGCAGCAGGTGGGAGGTCTAAAGTACACCGTAGTCAAGGTAACTGGGCACATGGACACAACAACAGCTTGGATATCTGAATAATCTAACACAGGCAAAACACTTACAGACATATACACACAATAAGTACACTCAAACATGGGCGTTTTCATGCCAGTTCAGTTTTGTAAATATGCAGATGTGTACTAATCATGATACACAGTCACACCACAGAATAGCATACCGTATGTTGTATATGTTGATTCACGAACAGGAGGGATGAGCTGCTTGCTCTGCTCTGGATTATCAGGAATCCAACCTGTTTTTGGTGATGATGCTTGTGAAGTGGCTTGTTTGGCCTGTTAGAATTTTTATGCATCTGAAAAAGGTAAACAAGCATTTTTCTAAAAGTCCAGCTTTATTGATTAAGCCTTTGAAAAGATTCTCCAAAGCAACAAACCCCAAAACAAACAGCTCTGACCTGAAGTTTAATTCATGGATAAGGATCTCATTGATCTCATGGGGCTGTACGGGGGTGCTTTAATATTCTTAACAAAAATGTCCATTAACCTTTCAAAGCCTTTTGTTTTTTTTGTTTTTTTTTAACTTTTACACAACTTCTAACTTCTTCAATTAACATCTTAAATGTTATTATTCCATTCTAATACCAGAATCACAGACTGCACGTTTTAAGTCATTTGCACTTAAAGGAGCAGATGTGCTTCTACTTTTGTCAGTATACCTGCATTAACGTCTTTCCACAAATCTTCCACACCAAACTCAAAAAATGGTTCTTCATAGACCTCTCTTAATGCAGAGGTATTGTTTTTCTGAAATCAGAAAGAAATCTTTGCAGTCATCTCCCATCTCATTCCCCTCTCAATTGCCGTCTTCTCTATCCAGTGAACACTTATCTGTACTTGTATTTCTTGAAGATATCACTTATATTGACTTTATACACTTTAATTAAAGGGATCTTACATCAAGTTGTACATCACAATGTGGAATATTACCCATATGGATAATAAACAAAAAATCATGCAAGAAACTTTGGCAACAAGTTCAAGCCATAACTTTCCTCTTATCTTAATGATCTGTGGCTCAGCATGAGTGTGTCCGAACTGGTCAGAATTGATCATCTCAAGTGAGTCTGTATTGATAGGGGAGAAGTGTCAATACCAGCTGGTCTGCACATCTCAACACTGTATCCTAGCAACGACACATGCACATGTTCCAACACTGCTGTCTAATGAAAGCACTGTTGGTCTTTTAAGGGCCAAATTACATTTGCAAATTTGAGTGTTCACTGTGTTAATTTCTAATTTCAACCAAAACACAAACGCAGTTGAATGGCCACTCCTGAACACACAATCTAAAGTGGCCACTTGACAAACTGTTGAGTGGATGAGTGTCTGGAGTTTAGACAGGACATTAGCTGATTGCGTGGTTACACAAAATGCTCCACAGACCTGGATTCACTCAACACACCTCACTGCAAGAGCAAATCACAGTTTTCATTTGCTATTCGATTACACAAGCTCCCACCTTTGGGTTCCTGATTTATTCAGTGAGACATTTACTGTATGCTAACTAAATTATGGGTGTATCCCTGCCAAAAGATTTTCCTACAGGTAATTTTATACTGACTGTATTAACAAAGAAAAAAAAGAGAGGAAAAAAAGAGAGTATCAATGCCAAGAACTGAAAATTCTTTACATCTTGGCAGCTGATTAACACAAAGTCATTGCCACGTCTTGTTAAAAATGTCTCAACATCAGCTCAGCTTCTGAAGGTTGGAAGGGAAATTTTCTTGGACACAATATTCAATCTGTTAATTACCTGACGTGTTGGCGGTGAACTGTTAGCGGCTATTGTGATCACACAACTCCACTGCCAAATTTCACAGGATGAGGTAATGCCTGCTGTACTCACCACTGTGTTAGACAACACTGCTCTCTTCCTAAAAAACAGAAAACAATAGCACAAAGCAATGTTGCCACTTACCACATGTTGTCAGCTTAAACTTTTATCATACATTGTTTTGTGAAAAAATATTATGATGGAATTTTTGTATAGTTTTATAGTTTTTAAGAGATTATAGAATGGACTGCACCCTTACAGACTCATGTCAGATTCAAATGACCAAAATCATCATATGGATTTAGACCCTAGTTTAAATGGTCTTATCACTATTCATCTTACATTTCATTTTCAATATGACTTGGTTTCAAACTTTGATTAACTCAATTATTCCATTTTGCAGGAAGTTTATAAAATAGTAATAATGTGTACACAGAGTATATATTTGATGAAGAGTGAATTTTAAATCTGAAAAATATTCAAATCAAGTCAAATATTATTTATAAATCTCAATATCACAAATCACAAAATTTCCCAAGGGGGGCTTAACAATCTGCACAGCATTACAACACCAACCAACCAAAAAAAAAAAAAAAAACCCTTGTCAAAAAATTACTGTAATGCTAAGCTACAAGAAGCACTGTACTTACAATATTAATGTTGATTTATTAAGTTCTAAATGGCAAAAAGTTAAATTAAATTAAACAAATAAAGACAAATGTAAATTATGATAAATTATGTTATGTTAACGCAAATGTGGGTGGGTATTGTAATGATGTATTCTGGCCAGGTGCGTAGAGCTGTTGATAACAGCAGTTATGGGACACTGTTTAACATACTTAGCCAGTTGTGTGCATATCATTACTCAGTAAGAGTAACTGCTAAACCTTCCTGACAAAGGCCAGGTGTATGTGTGTGTGTATGTGTGCTTTAACTTCTAACTACTGTCATGAGATTTTTGTGCATGCGCAAAGTCTGTCAAACCAAATGTTCTTTAAATCCCTTTCACAACCTGGGTGATCACATATTCTAAACATACAAATATAACGAATACATTTAGCATTTTTGCAAGTATTTTTCATCAACTTTGCTCCTGCTTTCCACATTAAACCTTCTCTGTTATGTTGATTCAGTTTAATCTCAAGAGCTGAGGTCAGGGCTGCCCTTGCAGTTGTGTTTCCTTTAAGCTATTACAGGGGCACCTGTGTTTAAGGGTACCTTGGATCAGAGCAACCATCAAATTCTACAAAAATTATTACTAATTTCATATTCATCAGATGCGTAGATTCTTCAGCAGGTCATACATTTCTTGTGTCAAAGGCTGAATTTCAATAAGCATACCAATACCTGTGAGCTTTGATTGAATATGCAGAGTAGTACACTCTCTTCCCTTTTGTGTCCCCTTCTCTAAAGTTAGCATAAAAAGCCTCTATTTTAATTATTGCCATGTTTTTGCATGTGATTATGTTGGAGGTTGAGGTGTTAAAGACAGTCTCTGTTTATCAATTTGGATATCTAAACATCTTACAACAAGGGTTGGTTGTTTGAATATTTGTCTATGATGTGAAGCCACATGAGTAAAAGACCTGCAGTGCAAGCTTTAGCAGGGTTAGGGGTTCAATCCCCAGTGTGCTCGACATAGAAAAACATATCCAGTCAAGGTACAATAAGGTCCTGTGGATCAAAACATCCTTGATTTATATTCAGTTGATGCTTTAATGGATCCTAAGTCTGTTTCTTCACTGAGAGACTGAATAGTAAGTATGCCAGTGCCAGTAGTTGTGATTATCACCCATGAGCAGCCACTGAATATGGATTATGACTGTTTCCCTCTCCCTTTCTCTTTTTTGTTTCAAGTGAGGGCGTGAACCCTGCCAACACCACTGGGTAAAATGCTATCATTGTGATTATGCAAAATGTTAACAAGTACATTCTGAGAGCACTGGATGTTCACAACACATTATATGACACTGTACTCACCACATGAAAAGGTACACAGGCGTTGAAATACTGAAAAATGGAAAATCATGGCTGTGGCAAATCAATCCACGTGTGGACAGGTTTAAAGAGTTAAAACACTTAACAACTGTATGGTTAGGAAACTAAAATACTTGTTTAATGTTTGAAAATGTTGTTACGATTGTAGGTTAGTCAAAGCAAACATTCATACAGAAGGCCGTTTCAGATTTGAAAAGAATGGTACAAGACAGACAGTACCATACACCAGCTACCTAATCTGAATGTCATAGGTCTAAGCATGTGGATTCATAGGGATTATTAAGGTGCCACCCTCTATCACATGTGTGTATTAATTAGGCTTAGCATAATTCTCAGATTTTCTTATCTGTGAAAGCCAAAAGTAAGGTGTTTGATTGCTGTTGGTGCTAATAACGTAAGTCAAATGTCAATAACGTTGATTGATTGAATACTAACATGGAATCTGTAATCCAAGAAAATTAGCATTTAGGCGTGTATGTATTACACCTTGTATCATTGACTTAGCAATGCACCGTCAACAATCAGATACAGTGTATTTTTACAAATATATACATTAATATTAAATAGAGACACAGATCGCTCGGTTATGATATCCACCAAAGACATTTAATTCTTCCTCTGCTGGAGAAGATGAAGCTAATCACTGCTGTGCTATGTTGTAAAGATCTACTGAGGTAAAATCTAAGCCCCTGTTTTATGTTTGACAGCTCCAATAGTTTCACCTTCAGAATCAGATTTTACCGGATTACTACAGGCAAGCTGTCTGAAGAAACATCTAACGTGACAACAAAGACTTAGGCTACAGTACAGTGGTACAAAGCAGAACTAATAATGGATCTAGACACTTTCCTCACAGTGTCCTACATCAAATCAAACAATCAAAGAACACTTGGTCTGACAGAGAAGAGGCTTTTTTAATAACCGAGTCCACCATTCCCTCAAGCACAGGTTTGACTATCTAAAAGTCAAGTACAACCATATGAAACAAGTTACCCGA
>NC_066848.1:19060654-19140654 GCF_001640805.2 Lates calcarifer
ACCCAAAGCATATTTTTCTAAAACGTAACAAATAGTTTGTGCTATTATACGTGAGATTAACTGTGTGGTTATTATTGTAACCATTGTGATGACAATGTTAGTACACTCTTATGGGTTGTATCAGAAGGTATAAGGAAAACAAGCTATGTAGTCGTTCAGGTTGGAAGACTTGTTGTTAGCAACACATTAGCAGGCAGCTATAGGATGGTGACTCTCATAGAGAAACTAAATTCAAATCATGATTCTCACAAATCAATAACTGAGACTTAAAGAGAGACTTAAAGAGAACCTACAGATAATGCACGGGTAACTTTGTCTCCAAAAAGCAAATATGTTTTGAAGCAAAGGTAACTGCCACCAGAACACGTTTTCCATTTATGTAATGAATATGTTCATGGTCTTTCATTACAGATATTGTTAACTCACATATTTAGCAAGTCATGAATACATTGATACTGAACAAACTGGTAAAATGTTCACAGGTGACATATTTGGTTTTCCACCAAAATAAACTTTTAACATTTCATAACAAAGCCAGATCATTTTCTAGTGCCCTAACTTCACCTCAGAGTTGGTGCTTTTCATTGAGTGAGCACTTGCCATCTTTGTCCTAACAATGAATTACTTTACTGATAACTGTGAAATGATGAAATTGCCCGTTGGAAAAGAAACACAAAGACAAAAGAAATCAGACAGCTTCAGGTGTTTTTTTTTTTTAACTTTATGTCAAGACTATGATTTTGTATTACTGCGCTCCTACCTTTTTTCCTCAGAAATACACCTCACAGAGAGATGGAGAGGGAGTAGAGAAAGAGAACGATAAACAGAGGGGATAACAAGGCACGGAGGAAGAGGGATGGTTGAAGATAGGCAGTACGTTTGCTCAGCTGAGGCTGCTGCAGGTGTTTCTCCCCCAGTCAGTGAAATAATGTGTGGCCCGGACACTTTTTTCTAATCTGCCTAATGATAAAAAGAAGGGGGGGAGCCTTTTTGTTAAAACGCAAACAGAAGATGAAGAGCAATGGGTTTGTTTTAGCCTTGTTAGTGTTGACAGAGGTGTGAGTTATTGAGTTAATAACATTGCCGTGTGTGTGAGAGCGAGTCTGCAGCCTTGCCTTTCAGTCATGAGATACACAGAAGGAGCCACAGGTGACTGCAGAGTAAACCAAAGGAGCGTACATGCAATTGTCCATGATGAATGCAAATGAGTGTGTCTGTGTGTGCTTTCATGTGTTTCTACCTTTTCTCATTTTTCTTCTCTGCCTGATAGAAGCCTTTGTGTTATCTGATCAGCCCTGCAGAGCTGTGTGTGTGTGTGTGTGTGTGTGTGCTCTCGGTAAATCAGTATTTAGCTGTGTATTTTTCTACCAAACATACATTACTCCCAGGTGTCATAAATATTCTTTATCTGCTTCTTTCCCCTTCATTCCCCCACCTTCCATCCATCCATCCATCCTCCCCACCCACCAAGACTCCTTCCGGAGGCATATTAAATCCCCGCAATTGAAGAATAAATACGCCACATTAAAACATAAGATATGATATTGATTCATTCTTTGCTTTAAATAGCATTATGAAAACGGGGAAACTGTCGTTAATCAGCGGCAAGGTGGGAACTGCTTTTTCGCAGGCGGAGGCGTGCAGATGCTAGTTGCTGCAGGCTCATCAGCTTTACGACGTAACGGCAGTGCTTTATGGTGGCAGTGGAAACATCGATTTATACTGATGACTCTGCCTGTGTTCTGTAATGCAGCCATGACATGCTGTAAAGCTCTGATCAAGTTGAGGAGTGGAGGAGGCGTCCTTTAGATGCAAAGCAGGGCCATATACTCTGTGATGTAGTGGCTTTTAACACTATTTAGCATATGGATGGTTGTGGTTAGAAAGAAGCAAGAGGCTGTGCACTATCACCAGCATCTTACTTTTTTACTAACATATGGATAAATAGTATTTATACTTAAAGAGCAGTATTGTTTTTGTGCTAATTTTATGAGCCAAGGAAGTGATGACTATACTCAGGGAAATGGAGGTGATCATCAGTTGCACCAAATACGTAGAGAGATATTTCAAGATTTATGGGAGAGATTTATAGATCTGTATAAGTTTTCTGGGGGGAAAAAGTAATTCGGTACAAATTACAGGGGATAAATGTGTTTAACTGGCACACTTCAAATGATTTATTTCTAATTAATTGTGAGGTTAACCAAGACAAGCAGTGCACAGCAGCTCAACAAAAAATTGAAAAAGGGGTAATTTGTCCACAGTCGAGCATAAAGTTGTGTCTGATATTACATGAATAATGATAATTATTGGTGCTAATTAGTAACAAAACTGCATAATGCTTTTCATGGAACTCCTTAGAGATAATCAGAGGAATTATTCTGAAATGACTGACCAGTAAAATAAAGACTTACTTAGACCTACTTTGTCAGGTAATGGAAAACACTTTTATGCCACTATGTAATCCACAAATCAAGGTTGGGTCATCTCACCTGATTAGTTCATATAATTGTGAATTTCAACAAAGAAAAAAAAGCTTAAACAAAGTGGAAAGTCCTATATCACTAACAGAGAAGTGCTCTCCAGGTGTAAAATTTCCCCAGATTTTGAGATAAAATCTCCACTGTTACCACACATAAGCACACATTCTAATGTCTCAGATGCTAAGAATAGATAAATAAATAATAAAACGAAAGATAAATAAAACAAGAATATCTCTTTGTGTGTCACTGTGTCCTGATCACTGAATAATTTCACAGAACAGACAGTTTCCTTAGGGAACATTTCTTTTTTTGAAAGGAGATGTGATGAAAACTGTCAATAGTGAGGAATGTGTATTACCCACAGCAGCTGCGACACTGTCTCAGGACAGATAATTGTGTTTTGGATGTTTATAATGTAGGTTTTCAATGCTGTGAGTCTGACAAACCATGAGCACAATAACATTCTCCATCAGTGTATTAAAGTGGCTGCAAAAATTTCTGACAGAGATATCTCAAAGCCTGGATAAATAAACCACAATAATCTGAATAGCCAATCCGATACCAATATTGTGTGTTCTCTTTTTTTAATTTGGACCCTTTGAGATAGCACAGACACAGCACAGGAGTGTGTAACTATTGGAAAGAAAAGAACAAGTGATATATTGGGAAAAAAATAGCATATGGTTTCTGTTCCTCTCATTGGAGTTTGAGTTTTCATCCCTTGGAAGCAGAACAGATCATTTACAAGAGTTTGGATGAAACAACACAGCCCAACACATTTCCTTCCAGCTGTGACACATGTACTTTACATCATTAACCCATTCCAGACACCTCGCCATGTGAAAACTTTCTTTTAACAACACAGACACAAGTCTGCCCAATGTTCTTTTTTTTAGAGGACCAAAAAAAAATAAAAAATTGTTCCAGCTGTGACACTCATAGTCTGTATCATTATAAAGGATTAACTGAGCCCAGACACTTCCCCATGTGATATGATATGAAATGATAGATGGCTCTTGTTCCAAGAGTACCTATAATTGCAAGTCTTCAGAGGACAGAAGAGACGTCTTTGAAGAAAAACCACCTGGAGAGCATTTTAAGTTCATCCTTTATGTGTCCTGGGGAAATCTAAGCACGCCGCACATCCACATGAATTTATACATAATATTTTGATGGATCCTAAGACCGTTTGTTCTTACAGAGACAGAGAGTAAAAGACTTTGTGGTTTTGAACACAGATGCTGTGGACTGTAGCATCTGAAAGGAAACTCAAGAGGGAAGCTCAGAGGATGGTGTGTCGTCCTCTACTGTGCAAGGAGATACAGTGTTTACCCATATGGCAACACAATGTGGTTAGAGAGGACATGAATCATGAATCAGATACTGGGTGGTCAGTGCAGCACAGTGCAAGCTGTGTCTGTATGTTTATATGCACACATTCTCACATGTCAACCATGCTCCTAGAAATGAGGTTTATATTATACTAATTTGTTTTCCCATTTACATTCTAATGGGGAAACATACTGTAATTGCTGCATGGGTTCTGTCCATGTGAAAGAACAAATTATATATTATATATAAGTCAAAGGTTGGGTGACTGTCGGGCATACAAAACATAGGACTTTAACATCAGAGACTTGTGTTTGAAGTGACTAAATATAACAATAAAAAAGTTTATTATTACTGTTTATTTTACTAATTACTGATTTAGTAACTTGCTGAATCTGTTAGTTAACAATGACTCCTCATTATGTTGATGAAAACATAATTGCAGCAGCATTACCTTTCCCTCAAACTTAGCAAATTAGTAAAATATCAAGATATAAATTTCTAGAAGAATGAGTTTTACATGAGGCTGAGGGTGATATTGAAAATACTAAAGGAATAACTCTTAGTGCATATGTTCATCAGTTAGACAAGAGCACAAACTTTCGCACTTTATCAAAGACAACTTCTGTGACTCCTGCTAAAAAAAAAAAAAAGTATTTCTGATATTTGACCACGGCGGTGGTCGCCTCACAGCAAGAAGGCTCCAGGTTTGCCTGTCTGTGTGGAGTTTGCATGCTCTCCCTGTGTGGGTTCTCTCTGTGTACTCTGGCTTCCTCCCACAATCGAGAGACATGCAGCTTAGGTTAAGTGGGGACTCTGTGAATTTAAATGGTTGTCAGCCCTGGCAATCTGTCCAGGGTGTACCCCTGCCTTTAGCCCAGTGTCAGCTGGGATAGGCCTCAGCCCCCCTGTGACCCTTAAGGATAAGCAGTGTAAATAATAGATGGATAGATAGATATTTGTAAATGTAATTAACTTCAGGGTAAATCTGTTCATTAAAATAAATGGCTACAAATAAAAATAGTATGAACTTACAAAGAGTTATATTTATTTGCCTTTTTTCTTTTTGGATTTGTTTGCTGTCTTTATAAATTGTTCTATCAGATGTTATTGTAGAAACTGTTAACACTATTTTGTATCTATTTTTTTCTCTTTCTAGTAAGGAGGAAAGGAATGGGAATGGGAGAAAATGCGTTTCTGTAGTTTGTTGTTAATTAGAAAATTAAAAATATAAATAATACAAATATAAACAGCAATAGAAATACACGCCTTTCCATGCAACTTTATCTTCATTGTCTAATTCATACACCTTTCCATTTCGCCCATGTAGACCAAGTCAACGCGCGAGTGTGGAAACAACAGGTGTTGTGTTCCTTGCTCGCTGTCTAAACACGCCATGCAATGGGGTGATGATGACTCTATTTGTTTAACTATACTCTGCTGCTTCATGTAACGGCGACAACATAAAATAGCGGGACAGCATGGAAATGTTCCCTTTCCCTCATTCATTACACGATTATGCTAAGCTGCATGCTTGACTATGAACCAGATGTTGTGTAATTAACCTCAGTGTGAAGATAGCGTTCTGCCCCATTGTCTCTCACCTTCAAGAATGACATGGAAACCAGGCTGAGGCAGAGATAAGGGGAAGGTACTCCGGAGGTTTCAAACAGCCACATAACCCAAACTGAACTGAGTCCAACCTGGCCAAAACAGAGCTTAAACTAATTAAGCATCATGCACAGATAGCCTTCCACACCATTGTCTCTATAACCTTCATCTCAAACTGTGCAAGGTGGAAACCTCAAACAGGAGGGGAGATTTGTGAAGGTGGGTTTTATGTTAGCAGACAGCAGAGTAGACAGGGTTTTGAATTTTAAAATGTCACAGAATATCTACAAAATTAAAATGTAATCAATATATAATCTGACCCTACTTTCAATGATGTTGAAATACATAATTGGGAAATGTTTAAATCTACAGATTTCAGAGAGCTCAGCAGTGACAGGGTGTTTATCTAACAAAGCTTACTGTGCACATTTGTTTGCATGTACTTTGATAAATGAGGGTTACTGTTCTCTTGGCTTTTATTCTGACTGGTTGACCTCTTTTATGCTGCAAATCTACTGCAACATCTGTCACTGGGCTGCACTGTGGCTTTAGGGACGGAAGACAGAGGTGGCTCAGGGGGTAAGAGTTCACTTCCCATAATGCTTTGCTGTGAGATTATTAATATGTTGCAATCAGTTACATTAAGGCAAGGTCAGTCACATTAGAATGTTCTGTTTAGCTGTCCCATGAACCTTGTGTAATGAGAGTAATCTACCATTAAATAACAATTAACTAGATAATATTACACTTTCTTCCTTTTTTTGCATAAGTAAAGGTGACTCACGGGTTATATTTTTAATCTACATAGTACATTGCTCATTTGATTATTACCCTTGTTATAACACTTGTGCATGGCATGTTTTGTTGCTTCCAGTTGCTGTTTTTGTTTTGATAATTCTGGTTTGTTGCTGTTGCTGTCTTCTGTGGCGTCTGTAAATTATATCACGTTGATGGTTCCTCAAGCATCTTGCCAAAGGACCGCAGTTGAAAATTAGCCAGCTGGCTAACGCTGGCACATTTACAGTGTGCCATTGTTAGCCAGTGTGATTAATGTGTGTTGTCCTCATAAATAAATGAGATTAAATGAAGTAAAATACTGTGCCATGCAGGAAAAGTGTTATAAATTATATAGTAGAGACTTTCAGCAACATGTTGTCTACATAATTATACAAACTGAAGTTCAGATTTCTCACAAAGTATGCTGCGCAGTCTAGAAGGATGCCCAGTTTGTTACAGTTATTTACCTGTTGATTTTAAATATGCTGTATAATAAATTTGACTTCAGTAACCACTGGCTTGTCCATGTCATATGCAACAAAATGTGCAAACTCGGCCAATCTGGATGAGTTTACTCAACCCAGTGCACCTCCTGCTCTGTATATGGCAAATTGACTCACACTCACAACCTAAAGAAATTTATGGGCAAATCTAGGCTTGTTTGTTATGTTAACCTTCTCTTGACCCTCTTCAACTCCCATCCTCCTCCATAGTCCAACAGTAGTCCAGCTAATCTAACCAATAAGCCTCCTTTAGTACACAGAGAATCTCCACATCTTCATGTTCCAACATCACACAGGACACTGAGGCATACTTGCAATTCACAAAGCAAAAGGAATCACAAAACAGAGGTGACACCATCATTTGAAAACTGGCTGCCACGCCCCTGTCAGGAGAAGGACACATCAGATTTGGCAGTCGCCCTTTCACTTAAAGTACCACTGTCATGTTGCAGCATGTGCTATGTAATCTCTCTGCACAAGAGGCTGATATGAGCAGCGGGCCAGCAGCTGCCTCTCTCGGGGGCCTACTCTCCAACCAGCCGTGCTGCCTCTGGAGGACCCTTCAGGGCCGGTGGGTGAAGGTGAGGTGCCAGCATGGTGGAGAATCACAGTGAGAGTCCTGTTTTCACACAGCACAGCTAGGTGAAAAGTGGGCTTTTGAAACCGGACGTACTCTCCCTCCCCTGCTTTCCACCTTTTGTTGACGTCAGTACCTCCCCGAGGTGTAATGTGGATGTTGTTGAGGTGGGTTATGTTTTGTACACCTGCTTGGCAGAGGTTTGCAGTTTAATGTCATCTGGTGTCCTGAGGATGCCTCCAACATCACAAAAAGACACGTGTTGACTGTGTCACATGCTTTTTTTTTTTATCATTTCTATCAATTTACAGACGCAGCACACCCCAGTAAACCACAACATTGCTGTTCATACCACTGACTTGAAGTTGTAAAGATCTAAAGTAAGTTTGGTTTGCTGCTGGTTCAGACTGTTAAACTTAAAAGGTCAGCAGCCACCTATCTGCATGAGAGTAACTGCATTATGATTTTTTTTTTGGCTGAGGCTACAATGGTGCTCCCAGTCACCAGGGAAGCTCCAGTGCAAAAGCTACTGATTCAGTCCGTGACACTGATAATACAGTATCCTCCGTTCAGCCTGAGGATTCTGGGTTTGTTTGTGGGTCCGCTGGACACATTTAATTCCACAACACTCACACACTGTCGTGGCTGGTCTGCACCCACTGCAACTGTGTATTTGTTAGAGTCTAATCGGGAAACAATGGCACATACACTGCTATTCTCTCTGAATTAACACGGGTCGATGCTGACTTGGCCATGCATCGCCCTGTGGGATGTCTCTGGATATTCTAAGCAAAACAGATGATGTCAAACTGTCTGGATAAACCTCTGCCATGTTGATGAATCACAACTCCATTCACCTCCAATCACAACAGACTTGAATAAGAGACACTTACTTTTATTATTATTGGTTCTCAGTGCACTTTGTCTTTCAAAGGAAAGTCAAAAATCAGTTTGGCTTTTCAGCTGTTTCACCTATTTTGACTGTTCATATTGTCATCTCTTGATTTTTTTTAATGGGTATCTGACTCTTGACAAGATATAACTCCCACTCGACTTCAATATGACAGGAGGATGTATTAGTCCAGATGATTTAAAACACCTGTACGGCTGTGCAAGGTATTTAAACTGAGTTAAGCTGCGTTAAATCCAACTTTTCTCAAAGCCAAGTGAATACAACTTGCTGCACTGCCAGTTTGTTTACAGTGTCAGCATCCTGTTGTGTAACCACACGCCCCCACACAATCACACAACCACAGTGGTGCCACAACAGCAGCCATGGCAGAAGGTCAACAGGCCAAAGTAGTGTTTATATCCTTGTGTGTCTGCGTGTGTGCATATGCAAATGAACACACTGCACTCAATGAATATGTTGTGTGTGCTTTTTTCCTGTGATTTCCCTTTTGTGTTTATGTGCATCTTCTTCAGTTTTGTTTATTTCTTTGTGGATCCGTGTTTGTGTGTTTATGCTGACCTGTAGCAGCTCCTCTTGGTCACCGCCCACCTCCAGCGCTACAGCAACTGAAGCGAAGGGACGACTGGCCATCTGCTGTCGCTCTCTCATCAGCTGCTACAGAGGGAGACAGAAGGGAAAAAAGGATTTTTAATTCAACATGTTATTTTGAGGTAGATTTGACAGAGTACTCTTTATTTAGACAGTAAAACTATGTTATTCATGTATAGGAACACAGTCCCTTACTGTTGGTCACTGAAAAGTTCTGCTTGAACCAACAGGAAGTTAAATGCCCTGCCTAACAGCAGTTACTGATCAAGTGTTTCTCAATTTCTCTCTTACGCCCATCTGGTTGTAGATTTGATCCCACAACTTAATGGTACATACGCTTGCTTTTTTTTTAACCAACAACCATGCATGTTCAAGGAGGAAGGAAGGTTACAATGATGGCTGGAGGAAATGGAGTTCAGGAGTGATGGCCATAAATTGGAGAAAGAAGAAAAGAAATTAGAAAAAGGAGAAGATTACAGAGTGGGAAAGAAGTAGAAAGGCAGAGGGGTCAGGGCAGGAAAGGAGGAAAAGAAAAGGATGGGTGGAGGAAGACGAGGGGGGGAGGCATGGGGGGGAAAATGGGGAGCAGAGATCAAAGCGGAGTGGGTTGATAGATGCGCAGGGGGAAAGCGAGGAGGAGCGGGGAATGGCAGGTGGTGGAGGGACGGAGGGAGTCAAAGGGGAGGAGGAGGAGGGCGGGCAAACTTCATTAATGAGGAAATGTCAAATGAACAAAGGCAGACGCCGAGGCCTTTATCAGCATGAGGTCCAAACTCCCCAACTGAAAACACAAACAGAGATGTATACGGTGCATTAAAAAAGTGAAAAAACACACACACACACACACACACACACACATTGGGAACATGCCTACACAAAGACACACTCACCAACACTCCCACACAAAGTAAAGCAAAGACACACACCGACGTCAGCAGAGACAGGCAGTAGGTGTATCTATACCTGAATTAGACGGAGGACAAAAAACCAACATGCTCGCTGCACTCTCATCTACCCTCCAGTCTTCATCAAAAGCCCCTTTTCCAAGCTTTTTCCACTTCGCTACAGACATGTTAATGGGGTTTTGTTTCTACATTTAGCTCGGGGGTGGCCACCTGTTTCACACACAACAAACTCATTTCTGGCCGATAATCCGCCAAGCTCTAATCATCAGTATGTTGCTTGTTGTTTCGGCAGAAAATCTGCCCGGTGTAGCCCTTGCCACATGCACACACACACACACACACACACACACACACACAGGTACACACACATACATTTCTGATTGGTGAAACCAATCAGGCAGAGGGAGAATCTGGACTCCAGACTGTGACCACTACAGGGAGAAAAACTTTAGTTTGTTTACAGCCTGAGATGATTTTTCACTAAGATGAATAACATGAAATGAACTTTGATAGTTCAGTGTGGGAAAATCCTGCCACTGCAAAAGCATAGCACAGTAAGAGAGAGGAAGGAATAAATAAATAAAACGAAAATTAATAAATGTGCAGAATACTTGTGGTCAAGTAGGTGAAGATTCAACTGTAATGTGATGTTCCCATATTT
The DNA here is from genome assembly GCF_001640805.2 of Lates calcarifer. Lineage (NCBI taxonomy): Eukaryota > Metazoa > Chordata > Actinopteri > Centropomidae > Lates > Lates calcarifer. Next base: position 19,071,002 of record NC_066848.1, read on the forward strand.
CTTGTTTTTTTCAATTACCCAATAAAAGCTAAAGATGCCACAGAGATAAGGTAAAATATAAATAAACAGACAACAACTACTAGAGGAAGCACAAGGGGGATGTAAGAGGGTTTTAAAACAATTTCAGGAAATCTCAAAGTTCAAAAGAAAGAAAGACAAAAAAGGCATGGAAAGACAAAAACAAACACCAAAGCACAACTAAAGAAAAAGAGAGAAAAAAAGCAGTAAAATTAGCAAAAGAAAAAGAAATAGGAGCACAGCAAGAAGGTAAGGCAGAATAAAGACGGAAAGGGGAAAAAAGCAAAGAAAAGGGAGCAAAAGAAAGAGGAAAAAAGCAAAGATAAAAAGAAACATGGCAGAGTGATTACCAAAAGAAAGAAGCAAACCACTCCTAAATGTCAATGGCCTCCACATGCTGTTACCTCTCCCTAAACTGAACCACCTCCCATACCTCTGTGTCCGCTCCTGTTGCTGAGAAAAGGCTGCACATTGACATTAACTAGCTGTCAGGTGTTGGGCTTGCACGCCAACGGCTGCTCGCTTGCCAGTGTCAGACTCTTTAAGCATGAATGAATACTACACCTGTAGCTACATCAGCACAGTCAGGGTGCTCCGGCGGCGGCAACTCGCTCTGCTGTAGCATGCTGCCTTGCTGGCTAATGTGATGTCTTCTCTTGTTAGCTGTCACCGCTATGCTAACGCAGCTCAGATGACAGTGTGTGCTTGCTAGCGTCGCTGTTAGCCTCCTGCTGATGTCAGCTTAGATTTGTAAGAGCCTAGGTGAGAAGGTGTGGGAGACAGGGAGGGTGTCTGTGTTCGGTGAGCATTAGATGAGGTAATATATCCCCTTTAAACATTTTTAGACCTTTACAAGTGCATCATGTTTTGCTATGTTAGTGCATATTCACAAGAGATAACAATTAATTGTCCTATCTACAAAGTTATAAGCACCTTATAAATAGACAACATATACACATTTTTTTATTTATATTTGTATTAAACCTCTTCAAATTAACTTTCTCAAATATTTCAGCAGTTTTTCCCTCACTTATTTTTTATAAATTAATTATTTTCAACACCTGTTTCTGTTTGGTTGCAATTATGCCTCAATTATGGGGCATGGTGATGAAAACATGAACCAAAAAAAAAGCTGTGAAAATCACAAGGCATTTTAAATTTTGGTCACAGTAGTACTTTTTGTAGTTGGTCTTTCAGTTAAATTGGTAAACAGCCTGATTGAAATAGGCCTAAAGACTGCCATGCTGATTTTGTGTGGTCCATCAAAACCTCACACCCAACAACAGCCAAAAAAAAAAAAAAAAAAAAACCCTTCCAAAAACAATTCAGTTTTTTTTTTTTTTTTTAAACTCACATGCTCACATTTGGAAACTAAAATGTCTTGGTTTAGGTTAGAGAAAAGCTGTGGACAAAGAAACATTGTCAAACCACAATGTCTGGGGTCAAGGAGATAGCACGCACACAGCACACCATCCAACCCAACCCACCTATAGGGTTTTACAACAGTATAACAACATTAACAATCTGCCACTTCTGCTCTCACTCCTCAAAGATTTAAGTGTAAATTTAAGGTCATTTCAAGCATTTGTACAAGTTGATGTGTTCGTATTTCCAAGGACGAGCTCTATTTTGCCAGTAGCCGTGACATTCTTTGTAAAAAGCATTAAAGCCAAATCAATGAAAGAAAGACAAATGAGAAACATAATGTTTATTACAGTCCAACTTAATAGTGCTGTAGTAGGTTTTGGGTAGGCCTCAAGTACACAATTTGAGTATATTTGAATTTAGAAAGGTTTTCAGGTGGCTTCTTTTATCATTAACTTCAATGACTTTGGTGCATAAGTTGTTGTATAAGTAACTGACCCTGTGTTTATACATTGTTTGGGTGCATCCATGTGTGACTTTGTAGTCATATGGGGTGCTCTCTCATCTCTTTCTACCTTAAAGCCATTGCTCCTGTGGTAGTGAGATTAGACAAACTGGTCAAGGTGAACGGATAACATTTGTCTGCATCCTGATAAGTCAGTCTAGACAGAGGAATTATGTTTGGATATAAAAAGCGGGAGTAATATTCAGCACTGCGTTAAGTTTTAGAGTCTGGTGACTATGCAAGTGTGTATGTGTGTGCTGAGTTTACATATGGACTTATAGGTGTTCATCCTGGTACATGTACACATGCATACAAATGCAAATGAACATGTTCATTTAGGTAAAAGAGACCACTTGTGTGTGTGCTCATGCATGTGTTGTGTGTTTGACAAGTCCTTGAGTGGGCAACAAGGACAAGGCAGCGGCCATCTTCTCTGTCTGCCTGTCGGGCTGTAAATCAGCCATAAAACAGCTAATTAACTCTGCTGTGCTGTAAACAAACAGTGCCACACTCGGCACCACTAACTGGATGACAAAAGGAGGGAGAGTGGAGACAAAGTTATGTGAGTGTATGAGTCTGAGAGAGAGAGAAAGAGCAATAATATCAAGGATTCGAGGATTTTAGCCAGATGCTAAGAATTCAAACTATATCACAGGAAGACACAAAGTTAACATTTCCTATGAGTATTTGTCCATGCCTTCACTACATACTAAATGTGCCTGTGTTTATCTAGCCTCAAGGGGAGGCAAGACATCCAAACATCCATTCATTTGCCCGTCCAGCCATCTCAGCTGGACAGACAGACAGACGAATAAACAGCCAGGAGAAAAATGAGTGTGCTGCAACAATGGAGCCAATCACATGGCGAATTATGCTTCACAGAACACAGCTCAACCAAAGTAGCACCTGCAAGCTCAAATTGCTGGTCCTGTTAGACGGATTGGAAATATCTGTGTAATGTGCTGTTTGCTGATTTTGGATGCACTCCTGTGCAAATAACGGGTTTCACAACATGACGAGTGGCTCACTGCTACTATGGTTGCAATTAAACTCCACATCATCTTTGTGGGGGCAAATCTATGGTAAAGTCAACACATCTACACAGCTGTGTACATGTGTCAATGTGTAGGTTTTGTGTAGTAGAGAGTGGGGGAATTTAAACATCAGCATGTGTTCCATACACTGCGGCACAAAATTGCTGTAAATACATACACAAAAGCCAAGATTGGATGTACCATTGGACAGCATGCTTGAACTGTGTGTGTGTGTTTACATTTTCTATATAACCATCTTAAAAACATACTCTTTCATAACAGAATGTATGTGGGACTCATTCTTTGCGTTGCTTTGGTCTGGGCCCAAATTACTGGGAATCTGAATGTTCCAGGTATGTGCATCCAACACTTGGTGAATTCCTTTTCCCATCTCCTCCACGCACAACACCAGGTCCACATAAAAAACAGTTTTTGGTTTGGAAAATCTTGACTGGCCTGCACAGAGAGCTGACCTCAAATCCGTCCAACAGCTTTAGAATGAATTGGAACACTAACTGCATAGCAGATCTTATCACCCAACATTGGTTCTGGGCTTCACTAATGCTCTTGTGGCTTGATGGGAATAAATCCCTGCAGCCAGGTTCCAACATCTAGTGGGAAGCCGAAAATGAGAAGAGTGGAGGCTGCAATAGCAACAGATTAGTGTCCTGGTTTGGGAATTACAAGTTTTAGTTAAATTATATTAATTACTATGTTTTTCATGCCAAATGGTGCATTGTTAAGTAATGCAAATTTGTTTATTTTCACCGAACAGGTGTGCTGAAAAATGACACCTTATTGATAGTGTAGAGCAGAATAACATAGCTGAGAAAATAAAGAATAGCAGAATTTGCTGATGTGAACCTACTAAACAACACATTTCTCATCCAACAGTACTGCCACTGTTTCCCCTGTAGATGTAATGCAACATCAGCGCCCCATGTTCCTCCAGTCCATCTGTAACCTAACTAGATGGTTTAATCAATGCCACAGAAGGCTCCAGGTTTAGGTCTGATTAATGTTTTAATCAGATATACAAGAGGAACAGCCACTTCTGGACAGGGCTTATAACTCTTTCTGGCTAAATCTACAGACAGAGATTCAAAGTTTTGCACTGTATGCTTCACAAGAAGTGTTACAGCTAATGTCAGTGTTTAACAATGTCTTCAGATGAGCACCAGTAAGTTATAAAATCACCATGACATTGCTACAGTGGCTGTCACTGAAAACTGACTTTTCAAACAAATTGCTTAGAAACCATCAAGCCAGATATCCCCACTGGCCTTGTTGGGACTGATGGCTACTGAGTTACCGCATCTCCCACTGTCCCATGAAGAGTGTAATGTAATGCCCCCTCTTAAAAAGATGTCTGCTGGGTGCCTCAAAAGTAAATGCAAATATGAGAGGGAACAGATGAAAAGGGTGACTGTGACAGTAGATTTTATGGTTCAGCAGCAAAAGTAAAAGGCAGAATCTTATTTTAATGTAAAATCTGGTCAAGCATTATGTGACTCTAAAATCAGTCTTCTTTTGGTGTCAGCAGAGCAGGACAGGGCGACACATCCGTTACACATACAAAATTACACTTTCTTTGGATCTCAGTTTTCGGAGGGAAATGTACATGGGCATAAAAGTTAGTTGGACTGTACCGTGCTAAAGGAGTAACATACATTATCTTTTCTGAAACTGAGTTTCTCCCCTATGAGGGCAGACTGCATTGAGATGGAGAGAACAGAAGCTAAAACTAGTACATTTACATGCAACATATACCAGTAGTCTTGTTTGGATCTGGATTATGGATTGTTCTGCCTATATTGAAATGGATCTATGGATCTATAGCCACCCTTGTCTATCTGCAGATGTTAACCCAGTGATAAATGGTTGGCCTGTCCAGAGTTTACCCAGCCTCTTGCTTACTGAGTGCTGGGACAGGCTCTGTGTCCCCTCATGGTCCAGCACAGGATAAGCAGACTAGAGAATGGATGGGCAGATGGATGGATGATCTATATGTTGAAGTGAAAGTAATGGATAAGCTGACTATTGCTTGTTGCTCTTGCTTCCATTGCTATAAGACTGAAAAACAAATCCAGCACACAGTGACCTTCATCCCCTTTGTTTTTATAGAAAATGATCAAAGAACATAGTTTGTTATAGTTTGTTACCATTAACATGCCAAATGTTGGCATTTCTGAGAAGCATATGTCATCCTGAAAATACCAACACATATTACATGTTATAGCAGACTGAAGCATGTAGTGATTACACAATAAGACAAGACATAAAGGGAGTTAATGAGTGAGTTCATCTTCAACCACTGAGAGAACTCAGATACAAGAAATAAACAGACTGGCAGGAAAGTCGATGAGTTAAAAACACTACTGCACATGACACTTTCTTCCCATCAAACATATGTAGAGACAACTTTCAAGTCAATCGACTAAGACTACCAGACTTCTTTAGACTCCTTATTATGAACTGTACACCTGAACTTAACAGTGATCTTTTGTCTCCAGCTTCAATTAAAAATATTTTGTCAAGCACAGCAGCGCATTCATCGACCCATCCATTTTCTGATGCTAAGCCAGATCTGGGTCACAGTAGCTGCAGGATAAACTAGCTCAAATGTCCTTCCCCTCATCCACATTCTTCAGCTTTTCCTGGATAATCACAAGGCATCCCCAGGCCAGGTGATGTACTGTATGTAATCCCTACAGTGTGCTGAAAAACCCTTTGCACAGTTTTAACCCTTGCAACTATATGTCTTTTGACATGATTACTAAAATTTCATGGCCATAGCTGTTGACTGGAACATTGAGTGAGAGCTTTGTCTTTAGCCTCAGCTTCTTGTTTACCTTAGCAGAGGGCACCATACTATTACACCTGTCAATCTTAGGCTACATTTTACCACCTGTATACAACGAACACAGACATGTTTCAGCCTGACAGAACAGATACACTTCAATTTGAGTTAATGAGTGTGTAGCCTGTGACCTAAAGCCTTCTTGAGGCTTTAACTCTACTTTCCTCTGATTTATTCACATAACTACACTGACTGTGAGTTAGGTTGTTAATGGGTCTATTACAGACATTAAGGCAAAAAGCAATGTCACTGGCAGCAAAAAGCTTATTTTGCTGCCAGTGACATTGCTTTTTACAGTAAGCATCAACAAGGAGCTTCCCCCCTCAGTAATCATCAGGAAGCCAAGATACATGAATTCCTTCACTTGGGGCACTAGCTTTTCTCCATCCCAAAGTGGGAAATCTAGTTTAAAAACATAGTTACTCACTGTACACCAATCAGCCACATCATTAAAACCACTGACAGATGAAGTGAATAACACTGATCATCTTGTTACAATACAATGTTCTGCTGGGATTCATCCAGATATTGCACATACCAGACATATACCACCCACCTAAACATTGTTGCAGACTAAACACAACCCCCATGGCAACAGCACTCCTGAATAGCAGGGGCCTCCCCCAGCAGGAAAATGCTCCCACCACATCACCAAAAACTGCTCAGAAATAGTTTGAGGAACATAACAAAGAACGCAAGGTGTTAAACCTGGCCTCCAGACTTCCCAGATCCCAATCTCATTTAGGTGGGTGATAGGTGTCAAAATAACATCTAGATGAATCCCAGGACCCAATGTTTCCCAGCAGAACATTGTATTGTAATGAAATGATCAATGTTATTCACTTCACCTATCAGTGGCTGATCAGTGAATATTCATACAAATACAAACACGCACAAAGATGCCAACACACATGGGTGCACACTTTCTAGAAAAAAAGATACAAGATACACACAACATTTTACTCTCAAAGCACAGCATTGTTGGAACCAAATGATAAGCACTGACACAAACAAAAACACACACACATATTCATACAACTATGATTGATATTGATAAGTATTCAATTATTCCCTCATTATGTGGCTTTTGAAGCTCAGTGCTGTGACTGGAGACAGATAGGATTTGCAGCTTTGCCTCTCGGCATAAAATATGATATTAGCTACTGAATGAAGAATGAATCCATCCAGACACAGTGTCCACAGAGACACCGCTGGTCTGATTGTTTGATACAATGCAGCTGCCTGACAAAGGACACACACATGGGTGCACTCATGGATTTACATCATAAAAACACTTGGAAAAAATGCCAATTCTGTCTGTTGGACGTGTGCAAACAAACAGGAGTGAGCACAGAAAGACACACACACACACACACACACACACACATTTCTCAGTCTCTTCAATTTGTATGCCAGTGGGGCCACAATCGAGAGGCGATAACAAATCTCATTTCCGGCATGTTTGCCAAGTTTCCAGACGGCATTTGTCTCCTGGCTGAATGTGGTGAGTGGGATCTGAGTAGAGTAAACAAGGGCACAGATATCCTTGTCTGATAGAATCCACCACTTCACACCAGCTTCCAACACATCATCCCTAAGACTGGACAAAGCACTTGAGAATCTTGTTCAGCCGTGGCTGCAAGACAAAGCCTTCAGGGTGTAGTGACTCACAGCAGTTACAGTAGATTCCACTGGAGACCCAGAGTTACCATTGGAATGGAAGAACAACTCAATGGGTGAACCACTGCTATAGTATATTGCACTTCTCTGCTGTCCATCCATATGTTCACTATGCTCCAAACAATTGTGACTTCGTCAATGAATTGCTCAATATGCTGCCAGCAAATTAAGCTTTGGAGCTATAAGCGAGTATAAAAAGCACATTCAGATTCAGGTTCACAATCATTTCCATCTATATGATTGACATACTTGACAGAATGTCTCAGCATAGAGCAGACACACTCTTAAGAATAAGAGTGTGTGCTCTTACATTAGCAGCTCAGTGTATTCTCTCCTCTTGTAGCAATCTTGATATGTTGGTATAATTTCAGCAAAACAGGCTTTAAATTAGCATGATTGAAGCTGCCAGCTGTGATTGAAAAATCCATTGGGCTGTGCTGTTTGTTGATTGCTGATGCTGCTGTACAGCTCTCACAGGTAGACTGCTACAATAACAACAGCAGTGAACTCCCTCTGCAGACAGTATGGCTGGCACTTAAGGACTGTACGCAGTCAGCAGAGAACAGTCTTTGGACACAAACACAGCATTTGGGCACCTTTCCTTTCATAGTCCATTGCCACAAGTCCCACCATCCAGCTATGACTCCCTGTCTTCTCAGTAGCTCATCCAACTCAATGTCCTGTTCAGAATGTTGCTGCCATGTTTCACTGCAGCAGCTGAAGCAGTTCTTCATTTCAGACTATATACACCATCAGACTCACTCTGCCAAAGTTCAAAAGACTCAGGTGGCTGTAGCCAAATTTAACTGCATTAAAGTTATCCATTTGTTTTTCACAGTTACAGCACGGAGATAATCAGTTAATATAGAGGCTGCTGCAGGCACTGACGTAGAGAAAAAGGTGCAAAATAGAGTTATCAAAATAGAAGCCATAACGGGGCACCCCCCGTAGCTGTATGGTTAGGGCGCGAACCACAGGGGCTTAAGTGCCCTAAGCAGCTGGTCCCCGGTTCGGCCGGACCTTTCCTGCATGTCATTCCCCTGTGCTCTCTCCCTGTTTCCTGTCTCATCTCCACTGTCCTATCAAAATTAAGGTGAACCCCCCCCCCCAAAAAAAAAAAAATAATAAAATAAATAAAAATAAAATAGAAGCCATAACTACAGCATATTCCACTGCTCTGTTATTCATTATGCTCCAAACACTCACAGTTCTTTGTCAAGAGATAAATGATACTCCCATATCTAGCTATCACTTCTTCCTGGCTATAGTAAGTAGTATGCATTTTTTGAGAATTTATTAGCAAAGCAACGATTATGCTGATCATAATTAACATATATGAAATTTATGCAAACGTTCATCTGCCATCTGTTGTGATGTAGTATGATTTTTCTGGATGCATCAACTCCATTTGTTTCCATTAATTTCTGTGCAGTATGAAAATCACAGTCTCTTGGAACTTCATTGAGTTGTCTAATCAATTGCAGTGAACATCAAGTCTGCATCAAGTGTTTGTCAGTGTTACGTTATCATGAATTAAAATGTGCCTTGCATTAAGTGCAGACGACTTCAAAGATTTACACAGTATTACCTCGTAATAATACACACAACAATAAAACTTTAAAACAAAAATTAATGCAGACTTGATGCTTACTGTGATGGATCACACAAGCTAAGATATTTTGTAAGGAGATAGAATGAATAGAAGCCAATAACTGTCTGAAACTGTAGGAAAAATACCTCCAAAAATCTAAAACATAGCAGCATGGTTTACAAAATGGTCAGCTTTGAGGTAAGGTATATGTGATTTGTAGCGAATTGCCAAAACCACTGCTCCTTCAATGTCTCTGCAAAACAGTGATAAGTGATTGGAGAGGTGCTTATGTGCTGCAGGACTTTATAAGAGCTGGATTATCAAGGTTAGGAGGAGGGGAGACATTCTTGAGGGTAAAACGACACACACAGACCCAGGTGCATCTTAAATTTCAGTCTGGACCAGGAATTGTATTGAAAACTAGCCCTAAAAACTGGCTTTGCAACAGATGGAGGCAGGATATACAACTGGAGCCTGAGTGAGCCAGACAATCTGATCGCAGCAGAACATCTTCGACACATCCTGGCATTGTGGTGGGATAAATCCCCATTGATTTGGCGAGCTAATTAGAGAAGGCCAGAGAGACAAAGAGAGACAGAAAAGGCTTATGGATCGTGTGGCTTGTACCAGTTACTCTGAACAAGGCAGACACTCACTTGTATTATGACCAATAAGTCCCATTCACAGCTAACGGCCTGGCAATTACTGCTAACACTTTGACTGGGGAGAGAAAGAGGGAGAAAAGACAACTCAGGCAGACAGAAATGTTCCAGATCAAATGGAACAAAAATAGGCCAAATCATCTGGGTTTGTGAGAAACAAAACAGTGAAATGTGTATACATGTACAGTTGGATGGCCTGAGCACTTTCAGAAACAACCCTGGATATCTAGAGTGGACAGTTTTCTTTCTGCTACCACCAGAAAATGGATTTTCTACCCTATCTGCTGGAGTGGGTTCACAGGGCTCCTTTCCCTTCTGTGACTGCATTAGTTAGTTAAATCACAATAAAAATGTTAAAATGTATTTTTTCACATGGTACAAATCAGTTTACCTTTGAGTGTTGATATGAACAGTACTGATGGTTTCCCTGGCACTGTTGTTTTAGCATTTTGTGTCAGTGTCTATACTTTAAAGGCAGATATTTTAAAAGTGCTTTTCAGCGCAATACTAACATGGCACATGTGAAGAGGAAGAAAGATTACAGTGATGAGTAACTCTTCTAGTGGACATGCAGCATGTAACTACTGTGTTAAGATGAACTTCAAAATATCCAAACCTACCCTTTAAGACTGTCACAGCTAATAAAAAGCAAGAAGCAAAGAAAAAAAGAGCTGGTGTATACCTCATGTGAGAAATGAGGTGTTAATAATAAATGTACAGCAATTTAGCTGGATTTATGTAAACCTGAATAATTTGTGTGAATTTTCCCAGACAAAACATTCAAAACAATGGAGATGGAGGTGTCTCAAAGCTTCACTGAAGTGTCAGACCACCAGAAAATATAGACTGATGAAATGTCTCTCATTCTCTCTCCCTGTCCATTCCTCTCTTTCTCAAATGTAGTGACCACTGTGCTAAGCAGGGTGGTGACCTGGCCCACTAAATCACCATGCACTGACAGACAGAGGGAGGGAGGGAGAGGGAGGGGGAGAGAGAGAGAGAGAGAGAGAGAGAGAGAGAAAGAGAGAAAGAGAGAGAAAGAGAGAGAGCTAGAAGGAAAGGAAAAGTGGGCCGTTTTAAGGGGTCATCCATTATATCCTATCACATTAGCCCTCGTCATTGGCCTGCTCAGACAGCCCTCATCCATTCCCATTCTCCACAGGCCAACACACACACACACACACTTACAGAGAGCGAAGGACCACTGAGGCTAACTAGGCTGCATGTGTTTGTGTTCTCAGCACGTCTCCCCATCCCATTTCTTCATGACTGATAAAAGTCCAGCAGCTGGAGTTAATCTGTTGTACCTGGCACATCTAACTCTCAAGTTACACTCACAACTTTCACAAGTCCAAACAGAGCGGTCTGTGTGCACCACGTAGTGCATTCTGCCGGTTCCCGAGAGAGCGTTTTAGCCTAGCATCTGTAGCCACTACCAGTAAGTGACTGACAGTTCCTTCACTTAGATATGAACGTGAATGAACTCTTCTTATGTGGCTGATCCAGAATGGATCTGGTGGCTTTTAAGCCACTCAGTTATTGCCGGCGGCAACAGATTTACACTGAATTCATCAGGACCTCAAGCAGTCTTAATTTAGTAAATCAGGCCATGACACAAGGACTAAATGCTCAGCTTCGATACATTTTGTAAGTGCAATACACTACACAAAGTAGCCAGTATGTGTCGCCTCTTATGGTGAGTTAGGAACTGGTAGGTAAGAGTGAGTTATGACTATATTCTTCTTTTTATTATTTCATTTAATGGAATGATTATGTCAGCTTCCCTGTTTGAACAGAAACAATTTATGAATATGTACAGTAGTGGAAAAAGATGAAATTTATTTTTGTATACACGTATGGCTTCTAACCTCTTTGTCTAACTTCCATAAGATCGAGCTTTTGTATGTGTGTGGAGGTGTGTGTATATAAATGTGTCTGCCAGTGGAGAAAACTGTAGGTGGTTCTTATTATTGCCTTGACAGTGTGATTTACAAGATTTAAACAACCGTACATCCCTTTGACCACAGTCTCAACACACACATACACACACGTGGACGTACACACACTCACACACAGTTCTACAATGAGCACACTGGTCTGAAACCCTGCCAGGCCCCAATCACAGACTATGCAAACATACAGTATACACACACTGCCCTTCTCTTTTTGTTGTTTCTTTCTCTCTCTCTGTCATACACACACACACACACACACACACACATACAGTCCTTTGGTTTCCTTGGGAACAGTGTTTATCCCGTCCATTTAGTCCATTTAGCCTTGTGTCCCATTAGCATCAACCTCCCATCTGTCTACCCAGCCTCTAGAGGGGCTCCAATGTGTGTGTCTGCGTGTGTGACTGATTGCGTGTGTGTGTGTATCTATGCATGTGTTTATGTAGATAATATACACTGTGTATGTATGAGTGTGTGCAGTTTATGTTACCCTCTGATCGCCAGCCCTCCCCTCCACAAACTAATCAAATATCAGATTAACGTCCATCAATTCCCACCTGCACCAGAGACGCTGCACATAATCATTATCTCTGACCTCTCTGGTTGGTTGGCTGGCACCCGTCCTATCCACCAATTACACTCCACAGCTGACGGGCCAGCCGAGTGCCACTTCCTGCACCTTGTCCAATTAGATTGTGTCGAGGAAGCGACCCCAGCCAGGATAGGTCGGCTGAGGTTATCAACCTTGGGGTCAAGGAGAACGGCCCTGATTGGGTGTTAGCGAGCCGACAACCGTACAGGCAAACCTTTTCTTAATGAGATCATTACATCTTCATAATGTAGTAATGTGAGGAGATGTTTAATCATTCCGAGCCTAATTCACTGTCAAGTATCGTTTTATTCACTGTGAAACAACTTTATGGCTCATGCAAGGGAATGAACGCAGGTTCGACACAACAGAATTAGCAAAGTCTCTTTAAGTGGTGGTGACAAAAACGAGGACGCACGTGGTAGTTAACGGTAAACCAAAGGAGGAGGTAATGTAGATGAGGTAAAGAAACCAGTCTGTTTTATGGTCCTTGTTAAACCTCTGTTTATAGAAACACTCCCTGAGTTTGTCAGAGTTTTTAGTACAGCCATGACATGTCAATATGTCTTGCTGCATGTACTGAAGTGCTTGAAGTGTCTACTGTGTCTTTAGATACCACACAAAACCAACATACACCGTGTATTTGTTAATTAAAAAATGTTTTTAGCTTTTAGTCGCAAAAAGCTGATGCGCCATGACAGTATGAAGTGTATGCTATGAATGCACATACCTGATTTCTTTTGACCTGATCACTGATTTCAAAACTTCAGATTTTGTTTCATTTCTCTGTAAAACGTCTTGTTCTCTTTGACCCTTTTGTTGCCTCTCTACGTTAAGGGAGTCATACAATTAGGGAATACGTTTCCTTAAATTTTCTCTCGCTGTGAAACATTTTCAACTCTTTGTTCTTTAACTGGAACCTAAAAAGCTGTGCGTACCTTGATAACTGAGCCTCAAAAGCTCAAAAGTGAGCAGGGAGAAAACTAACAAAGCCACAGCATGTATCTGAAAGGGCATACTCAGACATTTTGGGGAATATACTTGTCTGCTGTTTATTAATTTCGCTTTAGCATATGATTTCATTTGTTTAATTTCTGTGTATTCAGTTGAGAAATTGTTGCAGTGTGTGTTTGGCCTGGCTTAGTACACAGTCTAAAAAAAAGAGATAAACTGCAAGTCTCAAAAAATATGAGATGCCTTTCAACTGCTCCAAAATGCTCTATCCATGACAACTAGTCATCAATACATCCAAGCCTCAGAGCAAGCAGAGCATTGTATCACCAAATACTGTTTTAGGACAAAAGAAATAGATCCAATATTTAGGCCAACTGCTCAGTAAACAACGTCTCATTTCTATCACCTGTTAAGCTCAGGATGCAACTTGACTTACCACCTATTAAATGGTCATAGTTATTTATGGTGCTGATACTATCTGTGTGTGAATGCTGGTTTGTTTATTTTACTGTTTGATGCTTTCATACCCCAGCAAAATACAATCAACCACATTAAAATGGTAATGGCTGAATTTTAAATCTAGTGAATATGTTTTGAACTTGCTGTATTGCATTGTTGATGGTGCTGTGGTAGCAGTTACCACCTAGTCTAATCTGTGCATGGAGCAAACAGAGAAAACAATCAGTTTATTTCAGCTACCTCAAATAAGCCAGCACGTTCCCCTAAATGCCACAGTACAACTTCAACAACGTACGTCGATCAGTGGGGAGGTACTGTAAGCTAAGCAGAGAACTGCATGACATTTGACAAAATATGTTCCTGGAGTCTGTTTTTATGCTCGTCTGATTATTGTTTAATCATGCAACATGATCTCTCTTCATCTCTCTCTCTTTTATTTGTCTATCCCTTCATCCCTCTCTCTCTGTGCCAGTGAAACCTGGGTGTAAAGCTGCAGAGCCCAGCACTACTCAACACAACAAGGCCCCATCTCATTAACAATGGCCTCAGCTCGCCAATATACACAACTCATCAACTGAGTGTGTATATATATATATATATATATATGTGTGTGTGTGTGTGTGTGTGTGTAAACCAACACCACATTTGTGCATGGTATAGGAGTCAGCAACTTTACCTCATCTTCACCCAGACCTCATTTTGAGATCTTTTTAACAGGGAGCCAGTCAATCAATCTCTGATCAATAACTATCTAGAGGCCGCAAAGTAAAGGTGTGTGTGTGCTTATGTGTGTGTCGGGCTGACTAATTTAGACATCTAGGTATAGCGCTGATCCTGTTGGGCCTCTTTTCGGTACAGTGTGCCAGCTGTGGAAATGAAAAACCAGCGGCGTCTTGAGCTGAGCTATCGCTGTCCAAGAGGGAAAGCTGGCAGCAAGGGAGAAGTCAATAATGTTGGGATAAACAAATATTCTGAGAGAGACAGAGAGAGAGAGAGAGAGGTAGAGAGATAGTATGAGAGAAAGAGAGAGAGAGAGAAGGGAGGAATTCAAGAGTAGAGTGAGAGAAGCCAACGGTTTTGCCAATAAACAAGCCAGCACAGCACTATTGCAGATTGCCATAGAGCTTAAGTATACAGGATAGAGGCATTAGAGAGTCGGCCCCATCAGACCAATGCAACAAGAGCTGATCATGCATCTGTGTAGGTGCGTGTATACAAGAGCAGTGTGCTGAAAACAGTGTATGTTTGTGGAAAAACAGAGTGTGGTTGTGTGCTTTCACATTAACATGGCCGTAAATGCAATATTGAGCGCTTAAGTGTGAAATGGCTTCATTTATTATTTGTCCATAACAATGTCATGCAAATTTCACGATGCACACCACATGGCATTTCAGTTCACCCCAGAGGGGTGTTGGATGGGGTTTAGGTCAAGTTCTTATGATTGTGAAAAATGTATAAAATGTATTGTAAATGTCACTTTTCATACAAACTTTAATTAAATTATGGAGCCATTCTTACACTGTTTAAGAGGATTTGTTATTAGTACTGTCATTATTATTAGTAATAGGGTTTGTTTTTTGTAACTTGACAGGATGATTAATGAGATACCTCCTCAATGATCTTTCCAGGAGGAAAAAAAAAGGTTGATGATGAGATGAAAGCTTTTGACTGAATGCCTTCACATCAGGTGTCCTCATATACTCCCTTCATGTTCAGACCAGCGGTGTGTGTTTGTGTGCCTGCGCAGCAGTGTGTGGTGTGTGTATTGTTGCAATTTGTTGCCCTGCAGGTTTGAGTAGCGGCTCATTATCCGAGCAGATTCATATCTTCCATCCCCCAGGGCCGTTACAATCACAAAATTATTGATTCGCTCTGCT
Source organism: Lates calcarifer (assembly GCF_001640805.2). Taxonomy (NCBI): domain Eukaryota; kingdom Metazoa; phylum Chordata; class Actinopteri; family Centropomidae; genus Lates; species Lates calcarifer. Next base: position 19,086,551 of record NC_066848.1, read on the forward strand.
TCCCAAAACAATGGATGGTGAATAAAACCATGATGAATAGATTCCAACCTGCCTGGTTTAGCTGCTTGTAAAACTTGGTTAATGTTTGTGTCAGACCAGTGGTGTTTGTTCACTTTCTTCTTTCTCGGTTTCACTTTCCAGATTTCTTGATCTCTCGCTTAAAGATGCAGTACAGTCCTCCCATTTTGTTTTAGTGATAGAGCCCCATTGGAACCCAAATTCTCCAAGTTTGATTCTAATAGTTGGATCTAAGAACATAAACAGCATTGGTATTGGGATAGCATAAATAATTATAAACTATATTTTCTGTATTGCAATATCCATATTTTGTCTGTTTAATTAATGTTGGGACACAATGCACTATAGAAAGCTGTTTAAAACTTTTGTATAATCCCATCCCATCCAAAAGGTTGAAATGTAAACCTGTGGGTTCGCAAGATGATTAAGGAGAAGGGAAAGGATACAAAATCTATTTCTACTTGAAGTGACAATAGATAACTTTTTCTATTTTAGCTCATTATGAAGAAAATGCTGTTTGCCTATAAGCCTTGATTTCACTATACTAATTGTTTAGTAGTAGTGTGAGTTTTCGAACAAAAATGAAGGATTGATTTATACCACAATGGCAGTGTGCCTGCCACTGAGCAACCAAAACAAATGGAGTACAGTGCTTTTCTTTTGCCCATTAGGTATTGGTAGCTTTCCCCAGGTAGCTGAAATGGTGGTCAATATATGGAGTAAATGTGGAGAATGCAAAGACAACAAATGGAAAGTGATAGAAACAGCAGTAAAACAAGAGTGAACCTTGGATGGGCATTCACTCAATGGGGAGAGCCATGGCCAGAATGAGACCAAAATTCAGCCCTTGACTTATCCTCCGGAATGAACTTTATGGATTTTTTGTAATGGTCCACTGGCCACTAGAATTTGTCCCAGTACTCCCTATGGTCAGTCTGACTAAGGAGAGAGGGACTACTGGACTTGAGAAGGTTCAAAACCAACAATCAGTAGACATTATTTCCACTAGATCAGTAAGTAACAAAACCCGCCTACTTATTAATAGTTCAAACTGGAATTCTTTGTTGCTTAGTAGCCAGGCTGATGGTGGCAGCCATGTTGCCAGTGCTGCCACCAGCAGCAAGACACAAATTAAATTTGACCTATCATCAAGCCATAGAGCTGTAAGACCTTTAAGTATTCCTTATCTCACTTTTAATAATCATTTAATCATTTCTGTTTACCTAACACATATTTACATGTACAGTATTTACCAGATGCACGTGATTTTAGTACAGATTGTCTCATTTGACACACGAGGATGTGACCAATCAATTGGTCAAACTCACTCACTGCTGTTGGGAATTTTCCACTGAAATCTACACATTCACACTGTGTGTTTATGCTTTTACACATTTTCTGTAGTGGTATTCTCTGATAACTGGAAGGTCACTGGATTTATTTACAGTGCAGGATATGTTCCACTGCATTATGTCTGAAGATTGCTACAGTGAGACTATGAGATACTGAAAAGCTACACAAAAAGGCAGGAAATAGCTTCTGAGCGAGAGGACAGAGAATTCTCACAACATTCAGAGCAGCGTCTTAAGGTAAAGTACCATAGTCAAAGCCACTGAAACAAAGCTTTACTCCTCTGAGAAACCCATCGAGTGTGAGCTCAGACTGCTTACTATTCCACGAGTCAAACCGAGGTAAGGGCTCTCAGACTGGATGTTGCAAGCCAAAGTAGCTGGCAAGGCAAGAGTAAAGGAAAACAGCGAGAGAGAGAGAGAGGATGATAGATTCACACTGTGATAACGCGGCGCTATTCCACAACACGCAGAGTTCAAACAGAAAAAAAACCTTCTATGTTTCTCTTGAAAGAGGGGAGAAAAAAGGAATGGGAGGAGGAGGAGAAAGGAATAGCACCAGAGCAGAAGTTCTATATTTGCCATGGTACAAATGGGGTGAGGAGAGGTGTTTGATGGGGGTAGGGGAGGGAAGGGAGGGTGGGAGGGGGAGAAGGGGGAAGCAGCGAAGAGATGGAGATGGAGATACGAATGGTGCCTGAACCGTGGATAAACAGAGAGATATGGGCGACAAAGTGTTGTGTGAAGACAAAACACTGTGGTTGGAAAGCTGGAGGAGAGAGCGCAGGGTGAATGGAGAGTAGGAAAGAAGAGGAGGAGAAAGTTAGAGCAGAGTGACTGTGTGGATATGACAGAAAGACGAAGCAGGGGAGAGAGGGAGGTTAACCAGTTTCTCAGACATTTTGGACAGAGCATTCTTTTTGATATGTAAATGGTTCCGCAGCTTAAAGCTTGAGGTTTATAGTCACAGAAGTATGATGAAGTTTTTGTCTTGTGTTTGCTTGACAACCTAAGTTTTTTCCTTTTGTATTCATACTTTATTCTCCTCTCACTCCCAACGGTTAAAATTCTTTTCTCCTCAGTCATCAGATGTATGTTTGAATCCAGCATATACTCTTCAATAATTGATTTCAATTGAGAGGAGCAACAGCCCTGTATTTTGACTTGGGATTGGCTAAAAAACATGTATGGATGCATGTATGATTAATCTATTAATCTATTTAAAGCTGAACACCAGATCTCCATGCTGAGAGAGGAAATAAAAACCCAAATTTTATGCTGCATAGCAACTTTTCAGCTCCTTTGTTCCAAACCATTAATAAACACAGCACTAATGCACTTCCATTCATCTTACTCAAAGCCTGACGTTAACTAATATCAAACCCATTGTTGTAACTCCCTCCTCTACACCTCACCATTCCAGCATGAAAAATAACCCATTTTCTCACGTTATGTGTTTTTTCTGTTTTCATCAAAGCCTTTTATTTTGACAGATCAAAGCAGCTTATTTGATATTGAGTCACTTGATTTCAGTAAAATCACCTGCCACTGCTGCTTCATGCACACCAGAAAGACTACGGCAACACTTCAAATAAGCTACAATACAATTGAGTTTTTCCCTGACACACAACCTCTTTTGTTTGTCCAGATAACGTCTGTCCTGTCTTAGAACAAGAAGGTTTTATAGCAAATCCTCTTAGATGGGAGGATGGGTGTTCAAAGTGTCTGACTTTGACACCAGGGATACCGCTGTCCACAGCAAATGAGTTAACCATACGTTCTGAATTATAAGAAAATGTGAAATGTGAAAATTGGTTTGATAAAACACAAAAATCTGGGCAAAACACAGATCAATTATGGGCAAATGTGTATTAGTTTTGACTGTAATTGTTATTTTTTTTTACAATTTCATTTGATTTACTGATCTGATTTACCGATCTATTCTTTTTTCTAACTTTTTATTCAAGTAAATAGTGTCTCGCCACCAGAGGACCCTATTTATTTAAATGCAGTGAGCAGAGTTCTCATGAAGCTGGAAACAGAAAAACCTTTTTATTAATGTAAACATAAAAAAAAAAAAAAATTTGAACTAGATGGCTCCTTTTTAAAATGGGCAACATTTTAAGGTAAAAATTAGGAACAACAAATTGGAAATTAGTAAAAGTTGTTTATAGTAAATCAATGACACCACCACCTTTGTTGATTATTTCAGTAATTTGGATCTTATTGGCTTGTTGACCAAACCCAAAAGTCCTCCTCTGGTCTAACTGTCTAATTGTCTCTGTCTGTAATTTATTGGCTGGTTAATTAGCTGTGAGTGGAGGAGACAACCTCAGGTCTTCAGGTCTTATTGGCATTCTGACTCAAAAAGCAGTCGACCCCGGAAGAGCAGCTGTCCTTCCTTGTGATTGGAAAAATTAACACAGGAAGAACAAGTAATCTGTGTGATTGGGTAATTGACCGATGAGGAGCTGTTGTCCTTCTGCCTGATTGGGCAATTGACTCAGGAAAAGGATTTGCTCTTGGTTTTGATTGGCCCAGGAGGAGTGGGTCCTCTTGAGAAGCCACTGAGAGTCTCTCCAAACAGATAAAAGCAGATGTCATCTCTCCACTCAGCTACAATCACCTTCCTCCCTCTCTGTGTCCTCTTTTTTGTCTGTGTCCCCCGCTGTGTCTCTCAGATGTGCACACAGGCATGATGCAACGACTACAACAGTGACTACAGTAATGCAATAAGTCCTCATACGTAAAAACCAAACTTTATACTGTAACAACTTTATGTTCTGAGGCAATGATACAGATGTTGCATTTATAGCTTGTTCTACTGCCCCAAAGTGGCCAAACAAATTAATCAATGCAGCTTTAAGGCAACAGTGTGTAACTGCTGTTCAGTAACAGCACCCACTACAGCCATAAGTGGTAATGAATTCTGTTCAGCTCTGATTTTTGTGTAACAAACACATCAAACTCCATTTAGAATTCTTAATATTTTCAAAAATTTCTTCCTTGGATATCAGAGGTGAATGCTGGTTTGTAATGACTTCCATATCTTTTCACCTCATCTACCGTTTGGCATTACTGGACTTGCTGGGTCTGATTCCTGGGTCTGGGTCTGACTATCACTCAGTTATGCACTTCTCATGGGAGATTGATACCTAATCAACCCAAAGTCTTGAGTGCAGGATCAGGCATTCATGGCAACGAAAAAGGCATGATTCTCTCTATTACAAGTTAGTATACCATCAAAATGATTCTGAAGGTAAAGTTGTTGCATAATGTTGCTTTAAGGCCTTTTTAGGTATCAGTGATTAAGTTTTGGAGAGGAGCTGTTTAGTCAAGAGAATTTCCTACCAAACAAGACAAGTATATATTAAGTTGTCATGTGGATGAACTCTTTCGTTCTGCTCCTTTTTCCTCTCTGGCATACACAAATATTAATACACATCTTCCCTTTACCCTCTCTGCTCACTCTGACAGAAACTTAATGTTATACGTCTGGTTAAGGTTTTAACATGTGATAAACTCCACTTTCTAACCTACCACCATGGTTCCTTAGGCACAGTGAATAAGTAGACTCATAGATCCTTCTAGAAGCATTCTCAAAACCCGACTATAAGAGATATGGGCCAGTCACTCCCTTCAGCCCCTCAGACTCCTCCACCGCTGTTTACGACCTGTCTGTTCTGTCTGGCTGCCAGCGAGGGGGAGGGGATTGGCCGTGCCAAGTGTCCGTCACAGCTCACCACCCACCGTAGCCCGTTACAAGACAGATAATGAAGCATGGGTCACAAACCACGCCTCTTCAGTCTCGCCTCGCCGCGCCTAGTGAGACGTTTTACAAAGAGAGGAACCACAGCGTCACATATCGCTTGTCTACACATGTCCAGTAGCTCCACACACGTACACACACCACACTGCGAGCACGCACCAGCCTACACACTCATATGGTCCAGTGCTCACATCCAAAAGCACCTTTAGCTAATAGCTGGCGTGGCGGACTGGTGACCATGGTAGAGTCACAGAGCTCAGAGGAGATGTGACGTGAGGTCACAGGGATTACCATTAATGAGCCGGGTAGACCAGTTAAAGAGCTGGGTGGTCCAATAATGTGACACTAGTTGAACAGGTACTGGGGGTTTAAAGGCTTAAATTTCATTGCTGCTTATTGTGTTTTTGTTCTCCATTTTTGTTATTAGAAAAGTATAACCTTCAATATATTTAATAGAAGAGACAGCTAAAAGAATTTGATTGGACAGGGTATATTTTGTTGTCATAGATTATGTTGGTGCTGTGCTGTTAAAGAATGAAACTCGTATTGATTAGTGTTTCTCCAACTTTGATGAAATTGCATCACTTGAAGAAGTCATTCAAAGTTACTCAATATCAGACTCAGGGCTTCATTAAACATTCACAGTCACAACACTAACAGGATGACAGGACGCTGTAGGTGTTCAGAAATGCGGTGCTTCTTTCATTCTGAACATAATCCAGCCAGCAATTATGTTTGCCATCACAATGTAATTGGGGAAAAAACAATTTAGTAAAATGTAAACATAATTTCGAGTGGACAGAGGTTGACCTGATAAGTCAGTGGCATACTAGGGTTTGTTTTGGAGTCCCCCAGCTCCCTGCAGCTAAATAACAGCACTTATTGTCATATGCAGGGACAAATTATAACTGTAAGACACATTATTCTGAAATTGAACAAAGCAAACTGCATTGTATTTTCACATCCTTTCCTTATATCTGTCTGTAGCAGTGGGCATGAAATGGTAAGTCAATTCTTTTATCTACTAATCTGACTTTAATTCCTATGTGGTCTCCTGTGATACACTGCTGGTATGTGAAGTCAAGGGTTACGTGTGTGAATGAGCCTGGGTGGGTGGTTGTTGTGAAGAGGGTCTCTCTCTTTGTCCGTCCTTGTCTTGAGAGTCTCCTTCCTGGTATTTTGTGTACATGTGTGTAACAAAACGTGTGTATGTGTGCATGCGTGTTTAACCCCACTTAATCCCATAATGTTTGTACGGAGGCCGTGAATCTCCCCTCCAGACCTCTGCCCGTCTGATGCTTGCATGCAAGTGTCTGTTTGAATTAAGGAAGTGGAGGGGACCAAGTCATGACAGAATTACTAGTTTTTCAGATTTTAAAATGTACTTTTGGTGTTCTTTGCAACACAGTTAGTCTTTTCTACTCTAACTAGAATCCCGTCTCATTCTTTTACTGTTAAATTGCTTGTGATATCTAATTCTTGCCATTCTGCAGCAGTCTGCAAGTGTCTGTTTGATCCCATGAATGGATTCCCTCTGGGGGAATCCATCTCCACCACCCTCTTCTAATCAACTCTAATCTTCACTAACATCTACTTCTAATCTTTTCATACATCCATCGTTTATCTCATTTGCGTTTGGCAGGTTGAAGTTGTAATTAACACTGTCCATTAGGAAAAGAAAGAGAGAATGTGTCCAAATCTGAAGTTTGCAACAAAAGCTGGTTATTCTAAAACCCTACAGCATCTACATAGACTCTCATTCCTGCCTTCTGGTATAAACACACAATTTTACGACTGCAGATGCATGATGTCTTATTTTCTATTCATATTATTTTTTGTTGAACTCTATTACTGTTCTTTCACATTTCAAAAGTCAAGATGACACATATGCTACTATACATCTTGTCATCTACAGTGTTACTGATCCAACTTTATTATCTTTTATCATTCAAAACAGAAATTACTTTCTAGGAGTCCATGTCAAACTTTTAAAAACTAGATATTTAATTCTCCCATCAAAGTCTTCACATTCATTTGATAATAATAATAACAATGTCAAACTTACTTTGAATAATCTTTTGGATATTACATTTCATCATTTCTCTGTGGCAGCTTGGATCTTGAAAGCCCTGATGGCTAAAATGTTAATAAGCTAGCTAATAAAAGGAAAGGAACAGTATTTAGGCTGTCATGGCTGGCTTCTCAGCTGCAGGGGCTCTGTTGTTTGTTTTGAAGCACTAATAATGGCTGCGCAGACTTATAATTATGAACTTAGTGAGGTGAGGAAATTACTAGAGATGAATAGACAGCGGGGGACCAGATTGTTGGAAGGCACATATCAGAGTCTGTTCCTGACTCACTCCGATGACAGGAGGTGGAAATGAATGAGCTTCATTCCAAAAACAAGATATTCATCACTTACAAAAAAATTAAACCTCTCAGAGAATACGTGCTCATTTAAAAGAAAACCATACAAAAAGGGAATCATCTGTCTTTAGAGTATTGACTGGAGAGAATATTATTTTTTCTTTTAATCCTGATTGAGTTTGGTAGTGTTCTACAAAAACAGAAAAAGAAGGCAATCAAAAAAATAATAGAAAAATTGGGAGAAGATGCATCAAAATGATCTGGATTGCTAATATTCCTGTTTAACTTCTTACAAAGCTATTATGTCACATTTTTTGTACTCTCTGTAATAAGACCCTGCACACAAATGTTTTGTTTAGACTATTGGCTGATCAGACCACTGCTCAGGTTGATGCTGGCTGGAGCCATGCTGGGGTTTTTGTGAGGTCACCAAAATGATGAGGGTCTATGTTCCGCACTAAAAGACGCAAGACAGCTAAAAGGTGAATCAGAGGGATGCTAATGAAGCAGCGTCTGTAGACACCCACACAGTCCTGAGAAGAGGTTGAATCAGTTTTCATTTGTGTGTTCATGAGGGTACAGACAGTAAGTATTTCCACATAGAGTAAGATATTTCAGGAAGTACAATGTTTCTAATTGGTATTCAGGGTTTTCCTTAAGCATTGGCTGTTAGCCACATGGCTGGACATTACAGCATTTTCAGCTGAATAATTTCTTACTGTTTTAAGTCACGTCACCATCACTTTTTATAATGTTATAAGTATATAAGTATAATCTTAAAACAGATGAAGGCTTTTCGTAATCAAACGTCTGAATCTTACTGTAAGTAATCAGAGAAAGTGATAGTGTCCACCCAAGAGCGTCACACTGCGTCAAACACTGAAGGGGTCCCAACCTAAAAACGAACTGAACATCTAAAAACTAGCTGAGCAAACGTTAGCAGCAGCTTGGCTAACAGCCCACAGTCTGCATCCACTGAAGAGCACTATGAGGTGACAGTGCTAACCCCACCCTAAACAGAATTTTTTAAGCTTTGAGCTTAAAGCATTTTTAGGGCATATATCTATAAGATTCTGCTTTGAATGACTCCAGTATCACAGATTAAAACTTAGTGATTTTAAAAAGTAAATATAAAATTTCCATCATTTCCTGTTTAGTCTCTCGTACAATCTTATTTTAACCAGTTTTCTCACATTCACTAAACAATAAGCTCATTTGTTTGAGTGAGTTGACTATACACATCATCTCTTCCTCCTTCCCGTCACTTTCTCCTCCCTCTTTCATTCTCCTTCTCTCTGACTAACCTACCACCTGCAGTGAATAGGCTTCCTTCCCACCTGTTTTGTTCCTTTCCATTGCGCACTAACAGATGGCAGACAAGTGCAGGAGAATTTCCCAAGGTGCCGTGGGAGGTGTTTCTCTACAAGAGTGTTTGTGTATACGCTGTGAATGTGCGCTTATGATCTCAGACTGTTATTTACATCTGCAGCGCGGCACCGACAGCTGCTGCTGGCCATGCTTCCTGTCCATCAGCCAACCACGATATGGCTCTGCGGTAACCCCGAGACACGGAGGGGGTCGGCAGTTTACAGAGACAACTTTGACCATTTGCTGGATTAACGGTGTTGGCAGGTGTTCCAGTTTATTTTCCAGAAAAGAAAATATGAATACTTTAGAAATAAAATGCCACATACATCACCCTCAGCTACAACCCAGTGCTATGATGGTATTTCAGATGCACTGACACAATTTACAAAGCTGTTATGCACATTGTGACGTGCATACTGACATTTTGCCAATAGTTCTATATGATAGCTTACAATAATTGGATGTGTGACCCTATGAGTTTTATGAACACTATTGCCCTACTTGGCCTTCAGTTCAGATGGTACTAGGGCTTACTCAAAACAATGCCGCAACTTGGCTTGCGACACCAGTTCCAAACGTGGCATGCCAATTCCTGGAGCAGACACCTACTGACCACTGCAGGTGCTGCCAGCCTGATTGGCAGCACCTGGGGGTACCAGAAGCTCAAAACAAGAGTCAGTAGCAACAGCAATATAAACTGTTTGGCGTTGGCAGAGAAGATCTGTCAAATTTTTCATGAGCGCAACCCACATACTCAGCTCTGCTTCTCATCCCACAAATGCATGTTCCTTACAAATGAGGCCCCATCTAAAAGGGTAATAAACAGGCTTTCCAACGGTATAAGATTTATTGCCAAGAAGTATTGTTAAAACAAAGAAATAATCTACCAAACACAGATTTCTTTACTTTTCCTGCTAAGTTTATATATCCAGTTTCTTTATTTTATCTTTATTTTATTTCACCTGCCTAGCAAGGCTTGGTGTGAAACCTGAAAGCTCACAGTGAAACTGGGGATTTTGATGTAGATTATATATTATGATGTAGATGTTCATAACATCAACAAAGTAGGGGATTTGAAAAGGGGGGGGAGACTCCTATATATATATATATATATATATATATTATATATATATATATGTGTGTGTGTGTGTGTGTGTGTGTGTGTGTGTGTGCCACACATGCATCTCCAAATCACTTCCATTAAAATAAATATTACCTGACGTAGAAAATGTTTCAGAAATGCATAGTTACATGAAAGTTCTATCAGCTTTTACTGTGAATAGAGGCTGCTCTCAAACTTATTCATGGTGGTGCCTACTGGATTTAGAAATGGAAGCCAGAAAACAAACACTAAGCAAACAATTGGGATGTGAAAACTTCATAACTAAAAGGTCGGCCTGTAGCAACCCCAGCAGTTAATGATGTCAGATTGTGTCCACAGTAACGCTGCTGACAGTAACCACAACAATAACTATGAGACTAATGAGACTGTTTTCCATCTCAGACTTTGTCTCCGAGCGTTTCTGTGGATGTGCGTGCAAATGTGTGCTACTGACCAGTAATTCCCGCCGACAGCTTCATTAAAAGTTAGATTAGTGCTGTTTAATGAGAGGCGGTCTCTTGTTAACAAACAGGTCACATCAGAGAAGGAGAGAAAGAGAAGAAGAGGGAGACAGGGAAGAAGAGGAAGAAAGACGTCCTCATCAGAAGAGGTACATTTCATTTATTTTGATGGTCCGGTGTTTGCTTATTTTAAAAGGGGCGGTCCACTAATTTGACTTGTCATCTTTAGGACTAATCATGCGGCAACAGTTAGATAATGTCTCCTGTGGTTCTGGAGGAGTTTAGTCAAGCTGAGAGAATGAGAAAATACCTTCTTTTCCTCTAGGTCCCCCAACTTTATGGATTTCTTTATAGATGTTATGAAATGAGGAATAACTTTAACCTGTTTAGGTGAGTGTAACCTCTTAATCATATCAATCTTAATCCATATCGAAAAGAACAAAATACGTGTGTTTGATTTAGAATGAACATTTATTGGATTTTTAAAAAATAGGAAAAACAACAACAACTAAAAAACGAAACAAACATGTTGAATATTTGCCAGGAAATAAATGTGCATATTTTATTCCAAAGCCTGTGGATCTTGTAGGTATTTGCTTCCTTTATAGTCCAGTTTAACAGGATGATGAATCACTTTTACCAATTCAAACAGGCTGAAAAACAGCTAACCATTACAGTGGTGGGAAACCTTTTTTTTCCCCCTCTGTGATATATATGTTTTAAAGAATTTGAAAAGTACCTGGACTATATTGACACTTAATATAAACTTTCTCCTGTGGGCTTCCTCCATGAGGAGGCTCAAGTTGTTTCACTGTCTCATTAATCACACTGGCAGGTAAGTCTTGTCTACACCTCTCTCTATCACACAATTACTCTCCCTGCATTTATGTCCTCTCCGCTCTCTGTCATCATCTCACTACTCTGTCTAACAACTTTTTACTCATGTTAGCTCTACACTCTCTTCCTTATATATATTTTTTTCAGCCCATGTGTAATCATTTACAGGACTCTCAGTTAATGTTTTTATCTTATTATCCAAGTTAAAACCAGATTGGGGAGAACAAAAGTCCACAGTTTACTTACTTGTTTAATTTACTCAAGGTTTTGTGTTTTATGAGACTCCATGCAGCAGTTTCAGTACCTTCAGTTTTTAATAACCATCATCTTTCTCACCCCTAAACCAAATGTTTTAGTTACTTAATCCTAAATATACATTTACCATAGTTTACTAGGCATAACCAGGTTTCCCCATCCTTAACTATACCATAAGTGCCATGCTCAGATATTCAAGAAAGTGAGAACAGTTTTTTTCTGTCCTTCCTATCCTCTCTTTTTTTCATCGCTTCATTTACCTTTGTTCTATAGTTTTTCTTTTTCTTACATTGCTTAATATCTTTCTAGCGTCCTTTTGTTTACTCTTTTGCTTCCTCACTTTTTTTCATTTCACATTATTGTGCTTTTTTTTTTACATTACTCCTCCACCTCCTACCTTAGACTTCCTCCCTTCCTTCCTGTCCTTCTTTCTACTTTCCCTCAATTGATGTCAAAGGAGGGAAACATTTTTCTATGACATTTTCCCTGCAACAGAAAAACTGAAATCTTCTGGGAGTACTTTAACTTTGAATAACTGTTGATTTGTTTTAGTTTTTTTCTAACAGTATATACCTGAATGCAAGAGTTTTAACTGTAGTGGATTTATTTATTTATTTTAATTTTTACTTCAAAGATTTTAGTTCTTATTCTTCCACCTCTGCACAAAGCAAATACTTGAAGGGAATTTTATCATAACTTCTGAAAATATAAACTAATTGTGACACCTACACACAGCTCAACTGGAGCATTTATTCTACTTCTCTTTGCTCCTCTTTCCTCTTCCTCTCTCTCTCTCTCTCTCTCTTTATTACACATCTGGTAAAAAGTTTGAACAGTTCAACTTCAGAGAGAGAGAGAGAGAGAGAGAGAGAGAGAGGAAAGAGCAGGAAGAGCATTTGTGTTTTAATGAAGACAACAAAGCTCTATGCATCATTAAGTCTCACATAATTAAAGGAAGAAGAAACTTGAGTGTTTGATTAAAAGAGCGTTTGTCAGAAAGCACTCTCAAATACACTGACACACACGTGTGGAAACATACACACAAATAAACAGTCACACAAACATACAAATAAATACACAAACATGTATAGCGTACAGAAAAGTGCGGTCCTCTCTTTTTTGAGCTAATGACGCAAAAAGCGATGGATGAGGGCGGTTTAACTTGATCAGAAAACACACACTCAAAGACACGCACACACATACACACAGGACTGTGTCCCTGTGGGGGGTTAATGTCATCTCCGTTTGGTTGATTGTAGTGGCTTTTCGCCCCTGGAGACTTTTCCACTAGTCTGCAGTTACACTCTTTATCTGCTCTTCATCTCCACATGCAGGCAGAATCACACACTAACACACAGACACACACACACACACACAAAGTGGGTCTATCCAGACAGAGTAAGAGACAAAACACATGGAGCATCTCTAATTTTTTAAATGTCCTTCAAGGCACAGAAGTGAAAAAGCTTGTGTCTTGGTTATTCTGATTTTCCTGCATCCTCTGTCAAGCCGAGCAGAGACAGTGACGTCAAATGGTAAACAGGCTGCATTTATATAGCACTTTTGCAGTCACACTGAACACTGAACTGTGTGACTGAGCAGTCACATTTGCCCATTGACTCTCACACACAGACTCACACAGCATGTGCTCTATACATACAGTGCTTTAACACAAACACACACTCACAGCCAGTAAATAATTTGTGGTTCAGCATCTTCCTCAAGGATACTTCAGCACACAGACTGGAGGAGCCAGGGATTGAACCAATGACCTTCTGATCAGTTGGCGACCCACTCTACCTCCTGAGTCACTGCCGCCCACAAGGAGTCAAGGAGCTTCCTCCTCTCACCTGTTTCCCTCTGCACTGCACAGGAAATCAAAGGGAAATATCAACACTCTCACAGCCTGAGGAGACCTTCTGTTACGACCAAGGTTGCCATGAGTCTACAAGCAAAACACGTGGGTTTTTCAAAAGTATACTTAGGTCTTTATAAATATATTTCTGCCTTCCAAGACCTGGACATACCACAAATGAACCAGTTTAACAACAGCCCCTGCTCTCACCTAAATTACCCTACAATGATAAAACAATTTAAAAAAAAGAGATTACATGCTGTTCACTGTGGTGGATCACCAATTTGTGCCATGTGTTAATTCTCTGACAGATGATTTTTGGACCACACTAATTCAAACTAACATAAACTGAAGACTTCCTGGTGAGGCAGGAAAAGAGCAAGAGCAAATTTTGAGCAGTTAATCCAATTACAATTTTTAAATATGTCATAACCTAATAACATTTATATCACTTTCAGTACTCATTAAGCTATACTGCTGCATGCTGTAGATCAACATACTTTGTTGAAAAAAAAACTCTTGGAAAAGAGGACAGACTGAGAGGGGATAGTGTAAGTTGCCTCAGTATCAACTCATCGTACATGGATTTGGGTTTTTATGGTTTATGACAAATTATCATTTGAGGTGGAACAGAAAAATGAGTTGTAAAATTTTTTGTCCATACACTCATCCACATCACACCTATTAGTCATTTTGGTTTAGAGTCCAAAGTCTCGCTGCTCTCTATTAAAGCCCTCAGAGGAGTCTTTTTCCGCCATATTAAACCATTCACACATGTTCGATTAAGAACCATTAATTTGCCAAACTGCGTTCCCACTTAAGCCATCAGAGAGTTTTTAAATCACGGCCAATTACCCTGCCACCACAGCACTTTGCCTACATTACCGAACCAATCACTCAGATGGACCCATCCCATTACAGCTGAGCAGGAGAGCCTGTATGCTCTGATCTGACCTGTCCACAAATTGAGCAGAAGGAGGAAGGAGCGGTGCAGACCCTTCCTGGAGTTAAAGTGACTTGATGTACATTTTTTAAAGTTTTTAGAAAGTAATCACTCTTTACAACTTTGGTGAGCAGAAACAAAATTTCAGAATGAGCAACACGTCAAACCTCAAGGCGGGTGGGCTACAAGAGCAGAAGACCATCTCAGGTCTTACTCCTGTCAGCCACAAACAGTAAAGCATGCAAATGGTAGGGTCAGAATTTGGCATCAAGAGCCTGAATCCAAGGAGCCAACCTGCCTTGTGTCAACAGTCCAGGCTGGTGGTGGTGGAGTAATGGTGAGGGAAATGTTTCTTGGCATGCTTTGGGCCACTTAATACCAATCAATTGTGTATTCAATACCATAGCCTATTTTAGTATTGTTGCTGACTATGTGCTTCCCTCTATGACCACAATTTACCCAACTTCTAATGGATGCTTCCAGCATTATACACTCCATGTCACAAAGCAAAAGTCAACTCAAACTAGTCTCATGAACATGACAATGAATTCAGTATACTTAAGTGGCTACCCCAGTCACTAGACCTGACTCCCAATTGAACATCATTGGGGTGTGTATGTATGTGCAGCTGATAAATAATGCCATGCAATAAAGTCAACATGGACCAGAATCTCAGAGGAATGTTTCTGGTATTTCTAGTATTAGTGTGGTGTTCCTAATAAAGCTAATGGTCCTTCACCTCAGTGAGTGTGTGACAAAATGTCAAAATGTGGTAAAAAAAAATTTAAGCTACTTGGGACCTTTCCTTTACTGAAGATCAGATAAACAATGCATCAGCAGTTGTGGATTTATCCCATCTGTTGACTGCTCAAAGATCATTTTGAGGGAAGTTGACCTTACTGTTGATAAACCACATTTTCATGATCAACATCTGCCCATAAGCTTCAGCTTATTGCCTCGGTCTAATTACAATTCATCAAGTTCTTCCAACATAAAAACTTTAAGGTAAAGAAAAACACACTGACATTTGCATTCATATACAGAGGAAACATCCTTTTATGCATCCAGGAAAAATTTAGCTAAAGTATCATTAAACTCAAAATAGAATGGATAAATGAGGAGTCATGAGTGCTTAGTTGGATGCATATAAATGATTAAAAATTGATAAAAAAAAATAGACAATTGGTTTAAAATCTCAGCAGGTCTTCATCAGGGTAAAAGTATACAATATAAGGAGCAACAAGGTTTACAGTATGTTGGTCAGTGAAACTGCAATCAATCACAGTGGGTCGGCAAGATGTAATCAAGAGCAATTTATGTTTTTTTAGTATTTAATGGTTTTAATTCCTGTCCTTTTTCACAGGTCAAGACTTAACACAAGTGTAATCGAAGAATCTCTTCTCATTCTCACACGTATGCTGCTCTGCTCACCTGGTCAGTGCTTGAGTGTTCATATGTTCTTTTCCACCTATTATGTAGCTACAGTTAGAAATGAGAGGAACTGTACACTGGAAGAAAGTGAATGGCAGAGAGAGAGAGAGAGAGAGAGAGAGAGAGAGAGAGAAAGGAGCGATGCTGCTCTCTGATCAGAGACTCTCTGATTAGAGGCAGTAATTGTCTTCCTGGCAGTGGAGTCACTCAGGTTGTCTTACGTGAAGCGGGTGAGTAGGTTTGTGCATCTATCTGTTAGTGCAGTCGGTACTTGTTGCCAGGTTGCTGGTTGCCATAGATGCTGTTTATATTTTATGGCTGAGAGAGAGTTTGATGTGCTCTCTTGTCCATTAATGTCAGACTCAAGTGCTCTCTGTCTCCTGTGTTATCAACAGCATGTGTGGTTTCTGGAGTCAATCAGGATTATGGTGTGTTTAAATAATGATTCAACATTTAAGCTACTTTTTAGCTGGTAAATTTAATCAAACTATTTGAATCTGGCTCCAATTATATTGATTGGATAATTATGAAAAGATCAAGAGCATTTAGAAAAATGTATAAATGTGAAAGAGACACTTTGGGTTGCAGATACATGTAAGTGAAACACAACTCAAATGGACAACAGTTAATGGATAACTGAAAAATTGTGGTTGAAACACATCCAGCGTAGTGTCCGTAGCTATCAGGTCACTGGGACTTTTGAAAGAGATGTGTCCAAGCTAAACTGGTGTTCTAAGTAACAGCACATCCAAGGCTTGTCATGGCATTTCTTTTCCTTGGAAACTTTTGCTTTCAGTCTGACCCATGTTTATGTATCTTGGAGAGTGGGTGCCTGCAGCTTTCAGACAGTGATTTCACTGATTAATTCCTCCCCTCATGTCGATGTGTTAATCAGTGAAATCACCTGCTGGCTGTCCATGATGTGACTGCCCAGACATGAAATAGATGCAAGGCAAAAACATGTTTTGTATTTTTAGTATTTGACATTAATCAGTACTTCTGATTTCTTCTATCGGCATACCCACATACACACTGAGGGAAGATGAGGAGGACAACTTTTATGAGAGAATTTGTCTATGAACTCTCAAGTGTGTCACATAGACACTGTGTGTCACAGAGACACCAACACATGCACACGAAATGGAAACTCACAAATAGATGATGGAACAAATGCCCTGGAGACAAAGCTTTGGTTGAGATGTTAAATGTACCAGGACTCTGATACCATTCACCTGTGCATCTTGCTCCACAGTGTGTGTTTGAGTGTTTGTGTGTGTATGTGTGAAACGTTTGAGGATGTATGCTTGTGTTTGCTCCTGACTACAAAGTGCCTTTAGTTACAAAGGAAAATGCAAATCTCTCTTCAGTCCTGCATATGGCCTCAGGAGGAAACCTCACCAGCACAAGCGGTGGACTGAGTAACAATAGACAGAAATTATACCTCATTCAGTGGCTCTCTGACTGGATCACACAGCACTCAATACAATGTTTAGTCTGTGAGCCTCAGAGTGGAAACAATATAAATGAATACCATTAGACTTTCCAATGAACATTTTTAGTGTAGTGCGCACACAGACACAAACACATACATACATTGATTTATATGGTGCACTATCAGACTACACTGATCAGGTATGGACCAAGTCATTTTGACAAAAACAAACATATTAAGGTTTTTTTTCATAGTGTAAATGCAGAAACAATTTTTTAATTTTCTTAAAAAATTGTCAATGTCTACCAATCACACACACACACATGCACTACATACTTGTGAGGACCCTCAGTGACATGGAGTATTCCCTAGCCTCTAACCCTAACCATCACAACCAACTGCATAATCTCCACACTTACCCTTTACTTGATTCTAACTTTAACCTGAAAGCCAAGTCTTAACATTTAAACAGTCTTCAGGAGTAGAATGCACCAAATTGGCAGAATGTCCTCACAATAAAAAAAATGTCCCCACAATCTACAATCATTTAAACCTGAAAATGATCCATTTCAAAATCTGTGTTACTTTATCCTTCCTTTTGCAATGTCATAATTTTGAGTGATTGAAGTTGAGATGTGATAATGGATTAGTCTAAATTCTGCTCCTTTATATTGCCTAAACAGTTTAATCTCATTCGCCCCAGTGAAACATTTTACGCTCCGACTTCACTGTTATGCAAACCGCTCTCTCCATGGACGTGCCTCATTATTGTTTCGTGTGTGTACAGTCTCTCATTTAATTCCCACAAGCAATTTGGCTTCCACTCCTTCTAAAACAACAGATTTCCCCAATATTCAGCCTGATGTTTGTTCAGGTATCTGAAATGAAGTTTGGTTCAGTTGAGATTAAGTTTAACTAAACAAATCAACATCTCTGTAACAGCACAACTTGATGAATTTCTTGTTCGAGCGGCTAATTGGACTGAGATTGTTCTGCACTCAAAGAATTAGCCGTCTACATGTTCGGCTTGTTACATTAGATATTTGTAAAAAGTTCATTATGTTTTAAACAGATCTGACAGTAGCATATTGTTAAGAGGGAGCCTGTTTTATATAATGAGCATAGACATTTTAAACTGTGCTCTGCATTAAAAATCATCAATATTTCTTCATGAAAAAGATGATAAAATAGTACTTAAACAATTAAATTGTGAAGGAACTGCTATATGTTTTTCATTGCTGCTTTGGTTGACAACTCTCCACCTGTGCTCTCCTTGCTGCTCTGTTATTTTGTAGTGAACTGAGGCAACTAATATTTGAACTCTGCTTGATTCACAAACTTTTAGCCGACTATGCTAAAAAAAATGTGCTGGTGAGCCAAATATGGGTCAAAATATTTCAGTAAAATGCACATTTATTTAATTTGTTTGAAACACATCCAAAAGACCATGGCCGAGGATATTACTGGCACTGGTCAAATCTCACATTACATTAAACAAACAGGACTTGAACTTGAACAGATCAAAACTTGTGGGTGTTTAAATTTACCAACTAAGTTAAAAGCTGAACTTTACTGAGATTGACCTGAAGTTGGAATTACACATGCAAGGTAAACAAATATAGTATTTACCATTTCATTCAATATTCAGGCTTAAGAGCATGCTTATGGTATTTTGATGTGGCCCACCTGCATTAAGTCTAAAATCATTTCAAAATCCAGATTTAAAATTTAGAAAGATATATTTCAAAGCTCTCATCCAGAGTGTGTATTGACAGTTCTTCTGCAGAAGCATCACTGTGTGTGTGTGTGTGTGTGTGTGTGTGTGAGTGAGTGAATGTGTGCCTCCAGTTTATGAAAAGCTTCTTAGAGTAGGATTAGGATCATCATTGTCCACTGGCTTATGATAAGACAAGGATTATGTTAGTAAAAAGATATGTTTAGCAACACATCCCAGAACTCACACACCCACACTGGCCCTGTATGCAGGCATGGAGTTTAAAGATTCTGGGCTCTACTGCACCGACAGCATCTGCGCAATTTAAATTCAAAACATTGTTCAGTGGTTTTAGCTTTGAGTCATGCAAGATTTTCTACATGTGGAGCACAATGTCAGCTGTAATGACACAATTATGTAATGATGAATTTTATATGCGAGGAATGATCCATAGCAGGACAGGAACTGTTCTGCTTCATTTGTAGTCTTGATTAAATATTGTAAACCCCAATACTGACTAGACACAACAGGACATGTACAGTATTTCACTAAAACCACCATCTTTCTTACTCCTAACCTACTACAACCTGGTTGTAGTACTTGAACCCCGGACCCCTGTCGTGTCCTGTTGATCCTAATTGACGGGAGGGGGGGGACAAACCTACCAGTGACAGGCAACACCATTCTTTCTTTTTATTTTTTTTTTTTTTTGGGGGGAGGGGGGGCTTTATGCCTTTATCCAGATAGGACAGTGGAGAGGAGACAGAGAAACAGAGAGAGAGTTGGGGAATGATGCACAGAAGTTGATCTGGGGACCAGCTGCTCAGGGCACTTAGGCCCATGAGGTATGCACCCCAACCATTCAGCTATGGGGGTGCCCCCAGGCAATACCATTCTTATTCTGTTTAGCAGAGAAGACAGTGATGCTAGTGGATTGTTATATGCTAATAGTCAAAATTCTGGGTGTGTTGCATTTGTGTTTCGTGGTGGTTTTGGTATAAAAATATATTTTTTCAGTAGTCAATCTTGCATCAGATACAACTATTACTATTATTGCTCTCTCTTTAAACCCCAACCGGATGAGGCAGATGACCACCCACCCTGAAGCAGCTCTACTCAAGGTTCCTGCCTCTTAAAAGAATGTTTTTCCTTGCCATTGTCACCAAGTGCTTGCTTATGGTGGTAAATGATATTATAGAGCACAGTCCAGACATGCTCTATACTAAAAGTGCCCTGAGATAACGGCTGTTGAATTGGCGCTGTATGAATAAAGCTGACTTGACTTTAGCAGACGTGTAGGCATTGTGATGAACAGTCGTCTGTCCATGTGGACATTCAAGCACACACAAGGACAAGCAAACAGTGAGTGGAGTAAAGGTCCAGGAGTCAAATCACTGGTTCAGGTGTGGAGTTATTAATAAAAGCTAGACCACCCCCTCCCACCTTGAGTCAACATTGGCCATCAGTCACAGTGACAACCCACGAACAGATTTCTGGGATAGCAGCAGAAACAAAGAGGCAGAGAAACGGAAAGAGACACGGTTGAGGCTAGCGAAAAAGGAGGGGAGGGAGAGAGATATATATTATTACAGACGGCTGGCCTGCGGCGCTTCCCGGTAAAAATCCTAAACGGAACAGACAGACAAACACAACCGTATAAAACCATCTCAACTACCATATGGCTCCGGGGAAACGTCCTTGCTGCGTCCCTCAAAACATTCCCCCCTTTCCTGATCGCTCTCTCTCTCTCTCTCTCTCTCACACACTCCACTAGCAGACCCCCCTCCTGCCTCTCTCATTTCGGTGCTTTTGAAGTTTGCTGGTGGCAGTGTTGTTTGCTGCTGAAATTCTTCTCTGAACACTGCCACCTTCAACCTAATCTGGATCTCCGATGGTGACAGTGGTCACCTGGGCCGCACTGATAGCGGTGAAGCATCATCAACATTTACCGTATCTATTAAATTTTTGGTTTTCAATGAGAGAATAAACCAAACGTGAATGCTGTTCGAGAATCCTACTGAGGAGACTGTTTTCATCACTGTCAGCCTGTTTGTTATATTCATACTGTATACATTAACTCCATTTGATGTCAGAAACTACTGACAATGCCCTACAGTATAGTTGAGTATAAGATGGAGTGGAAAGCATTCTGCATACACTGATTTTGTGAAAAATCTGAATTTTGCAGTGTTTTTCTGATCCTCTATAGCTGCCAGATAGAAAGGGGGAGAGAGCTGCTTAAATTATTGCCCTGGATACTTGTCGTGATTTCTTTTTTGATAACAATTAGTCATCATGGTTATTCATTTCAGGTTTTAGGAGCAAAATTATTTTATTGTACTTCCTTGTTAAGTGGAGTTTTATTTTCATTATCCTAATCAAACTTTTTTTCAGTTCTTTTCTTCTTTGGGAAGAAGCCATAAGTCTTAAGTGAACTCTGCACAAAACACTAGCCTGCATGGTTGTTAGAAAAATTAATTTGAAAGTATCACCAGAAAATGATACGTGTATGAATTAAAGCCATCCTTTCTGCTTCACACATTGTAAAAATAAAGATAAGGTAAACTAAGATAAGATAAGATAAACTTTATTGTCGCATTACACATTATTCTGCTCCCTAATGTCTAGATCCTTTTTTCCTCTTTACTCAGCAGTATTATTTTCCAACAGGGTAATGTGTCACATTTCCATGTCTGCTGCTCCATGTAAACATTTGGTTTGGTCATATGGAAGCTTTCAAAGGTTATAAAAGGTCACGCTCAATATGTAGAATATCACCAAAAAAGAGAGAAGCAGGAATGTTGCTTGAACAAAAGATTCCTAATCTTGGAGACATAAAATTGAAATACCAACATATAATGAAATCAGACTTATTATACATATCCATGTATGTTGAACAGGTACATTCTGCACAGGTTACCAGAGTTAATATAAACCTATGGGCAACTCCACTCGACTCATGATAGGCATGTCTTCACTTTTACTATGGGACTGAAAAAAGTCCACAGAATACACACATTACCAGTTTTTGCAGCACCTTGTGATCAGTGAGCTGTTTATAAAATACATTTAAGAAGGTCAAACATTTCAATACTGAAAATGTCAGGATGTTTGAGTGGCCTTAAAATGTGCTCACTGGAGATGCACACAGAGTAAACCATATCCACCACTGCAGGACTGCAATACTAGTTTTTCATGGCTGGAATTTTGCCTCTAACCTGAGCCTGAAGTCAATATTCTAAGATCTTTCATACACCTATAGCTACAAAGTTTTAATCAAAGCATTTGGCTAATGCTAACTGGCAAATTACTACCTGTTGGCATCACTCCTATTGCACATGCGCATATTTTTCATGAACATAAAGAGAAATGTTTATTGAGTCTGTATTGCAGGTGCTTGTTCAGAAATACTTGGATAAGGGCCTCTGATTTGTGCACGTTCTAGTGCACAAATGTATGGAAGACTAGTCTCTGTGGTTGGAGGCTGGAGCACGGGCAGCATGGTGGCTTGTTGTGATGTGTGTATGTATGTGTGTGTGTGTTCCTGCCTTGGCCCTTTGATTCCTTTACACAGTCTGCCATCCACATACACCCAACCATGCTTGGCCACATTAAACCTCTTCTACTAATCTGCCACCTCGATTAATGCCAGCTAAATAAGGGGCGCACAAACATACTGTACAGCACCAACACACACGAAAAAGACACATACACAAGTGATTTGGAATTCACTGGTCTAGACAGGTTAATCTCTCCAACTGCAGATTGGAGTGTGTAGTAGCCAAGGACTGAGCAATCAGAGCATAACATCACCTCTGCAGAACTGTGAAAACCTAACAGTAACAGATTTATTAAAAGGAAAGCCATTAGTTTGAAAAAAAAAAAAAGCTACTTAAGCTCTGTAATCACATTGTAAGCTTTATTCAAAATTTTGTTTGCTTTCTGTATCTATGTCCAATGTTGCCTACTTAAGTGTTTTAATAAATGGCTTCTGGTTCAATGACTATGTAATTCTGACAAAATCTTGTCATTAAAATTAACTTAAGCACCTTTACTCATCATGCAGCAGTTGAAATTAGACTGTAACAGACCTTAGGAAACAATTTACAGCGGCATAATTAGCTCCACAAGCCAGCTTATTGGATACAGTGCAGCGCTGACAAGTCCTAAACAAACAAAACAGCCTTAAAACTTAAATTTTAATCAAGCTCTCTTCATTATGCTGTGAATTCTCACCCTCCTGTAATTCAGAGTGGAGTATCTGTGAGTGTAATTCCTTAATGAGTGCAGGGGGAAAATGACACAATATGTTAATTGCTTCATGCAAGACGAGTGCAAACATCTAATTTAAGAAAATTAATGTGAGAGGGGGAGCTGCTGCAGAAGCGCTGAAGACAGCAGAGGTCAGGAGGCGCTATCAGCTAACAGGAGACTTTACACACATCAGTGTAATCTGCTCAGAGAGAGGCCCATCTGAGTCTTCAGGCTGTGCCACCAAGTACTGAAAAGTCTTTAGGACAACTTATTGACGAGGAAAGTGTGGCAACAGCTGTCTAAGATGTGAATTAAAAAAATGCTCCAGCAAGCAGATGAATAAACAAACTGAGAAAAACAATGTTTTATCGAGGGACAGATGGACAGGAAGTCCGGGAGAGGTTTTAGTGTGTTTATCATCAGTGAGGCGAATAAGAAGAACTGTGGGAGCCATTGACTCATTTAGAGGCACTACCCATGGATTCAAGAGATTAATTATTGAGTATTGGTTATCTTTACAATTTAATGGTTTTCTCTGTAATATCCCTCTCTTATTTCTATATGTATGTTTTGCTCTGTTTTTATTGTTATCTTAATTTTATCTGACTGTATTCTAACTTCTCTGCCAAAGAGAAATATTTATTTGGTCTTACTTGGTCTATCATAATAATATGTTAACCCCTAATGACAAAAAAAAAAAAAAAAGAAAAAGCCATATGCCCACACGGTTTTGCAATCAAATCCGTGGGCATGGCTTACAAACCGGAGAGCTCAGTTTATAAACCATGCTCATGGATTTGTAAAATGAGCGCGCAGATTTTACACATAGCTCTTTTTTCTTCAGCTGACCCTGGGGGAGGGATCTGCATTAAACTGAATGTATTGATAGTTCCACTGTGTCTGTAACGTGTAAATGTAACAAAAGTAAATACATGATTAGCACCATCAGAGAACAATGAAAAGCAACTTAACAGCTTCTGAAAATCTTATTTTTGCTGACCTCCGGTAGTTTCACTCCTGAAATAGCTGCAATGATGTAGAAGTGTACTCCAGGGTGTGTCTGTATCATTGTGACATTCACCACTGGGTGTGTTTACAGGTGAAAAAAATATTAACTTCTGACCACTCTCAACCACAGTGGTCAGAGGTGAAACATGCTTTTCAGTCTGGTGTTAAGTTACTCCTTAAAGACCTGTCAGTCAATTTGACAGACTCCAGCTCTGTGTTGTGAATGCAGTGGCAGGGTTCTGCTCGGCAGCCCATTAGGTCAACACATCTGCAACAGCAAAGGCTTAAAAAAATATATATGTTCCAGATACAGAAAAGGCTCACTGTAGTGGAGTGACTCCTTTGGTTGGTTTAGTATTCTAGCTACTCAGGGTGTACTTTACAAATATTCATACAGATTTAAAAACCCAGGTCCTACTATGCTGACAGGGTCAGAAAAAAGTTATGCTTTAAGCTTGAATTAGTCACTCGTTTCTACAGATTTAAGGTAGGAGAGAGGAGATTGATGAAAAATGTATCTGAAAAGTCAACAGAGAGGGACCTCAATCTTGTTCTTCTGGCTCACTGTCTTTCTACAGAAGCTTTTCATTTGTCTTTTGACTTATTTATCCAGTAGAGAGGCAATATCAGCTGTGGTGGATGTTCACATACACATGCTCACACAGAGCCTTCAGAGGGGCAACCCTATTAGGGAAAACCAGAGACATCTCTCGCAGCCTGTCTCTGCGTATCAGCATTAGAATTTCAAAGTAGCTTTGATTGTTTGATCTCATATCCAAAAATGATTGTTGGTAATAGAAAAAAAAAGTATGAGAAAAAGCAATTAGCATAAAGCTGCGGTTCTATTAATACCCAGTTTTCTCTGTAGTCTTGTGGCTGGTTGTGATCCATAATTAACAGTGAAGAGATCCCATTTTCACCTTCTGCCGTGGTTCCCCACTAGACCAGCTCTCTGGAGAGTGGAGCAGTGAACAGATGATACTACACACTGCAAAAAAACTAAAAAGAGCTTCGCTATGTTCTACTATTACAGCCTAACAGAATTTACACTTACATTATTGTGCCATATAAATCATTGGCAATATACATTTTATATATTATATAAAATGAGATTCTTATTTTCAGTTAAAGGCAGGTCTTGATAACCCTCAGTGATCTGAACTTGTAGATCATGTGCTGCAGATCTGGCTGCTCAATTTAAATGTGACAGACCCTTTGTATAAAAAGCCCCTAAACTGTGAAACAGACCACCTGCCAATGTGATGTTGCAGCTTTTAAACTGATTTTAGTCTCGCTTTCGAAGCAGCTACAGTCACATCTTTAGGTTGTGATCATGTCATGCTTTGCAAAACTGAAAAATATGCAGCTGAGTGGGAAAAATCTGTCAAATCTAGCCTGGTTAAAGACCTTGAATCATTGCCCACGTCTCCCGCGACCCTTGCAGTGTGAAAGTGATGTCACACCAGAATGTCACTATTGGACTAATTAAAAAAACACTGGATTATGTCCGCTGCCAATGTTTTTAAAATTCCAATATGAACATAAATCCTAGGATACTGAGCTGGCTCATTAATAGTTGGTCCCAAGTTAGAGAAACAGAAAAACAACTTAGCCAGTCAAAGTTTTGCTTCTGCAGCTTCTGCAGCGCCACCATCACCAGCAGTTACATTAGAATAAAATCAAAAATGAACACCAATAAATTCAGCATTTTAAAAATAAGTCAAACATTCTTTATATCTGGTTTCACTTATTGACAAACTACTACAAATATGTAACAAGAAAAAACTGTTAATTTAGGCTTTATGTCAATTTATTAAATGTTAATGCAGTGCTTTATATAAGTTGTATCTACATCTGTATTCAACTACACAAACAGCATTCTGCAGTTTGTTTAATATGGGAATAGGGGTAAAAAAAAATTCCTACATGAAGAAGTCTCTCACACAAACTGATCAGTAATAACAGCTCCTGTATATTACAATAACAATATCTGTATATTAGATAAATCTTGCTGTATTGACCATCACTCCCCCAAGCCCTGAGGCGCCTGACAACACCAGTTAATCTCCATAATAAGCAGGCCGGCACTAAATACATCAGCACAAGAAGATGATATAAAACACAGCATTCAGCTCCATTGATTAGCATTGTTAATTTTTCGCTGCTGGTGCAGGGTAGGTGAAACTGTGGCCTGCTGAAGAGGAGCGTGTCTGCATATTTTCTGTCATAAATGAGACAGTGGTAAGTAGAGGTCTGAGTGAAGTAAAAGCTTCAGTTCTCTTCTGACGGAAAATACAATGAGACAATTTTAGGTTTAGGGAGGCCATTGATTTGCTTGTCCCTTTCAACAAAGCTGCATCAGTAAACAATGAAAATAGGTGAATTTGTCAGTCACTTAAAACAGCCTGATCTGCCGCTTCTGGTTAGTTAAGGTTAATTCTAAGCAAATAAAGTACTTGGTGAGCATTAGAAAAATGTTATCTTCGTGGTTAGAACCATTGGTGCCCATTGGTAGGAAACTGGATGATCCATCCATTCAGCCACCTCCCCAAGACACATGATCAATGTTGCATTTCGTGGGGCAGAGAGTATAGTGCAGAAGGAAAGTGTTGCTTTCGTTTGGTTTATGTCATCAGTACGCCATTAACAGCAGAAAAGCACCATTACTATCTGCCTGTTGAGAAGTCTGGCAGCCTAATCTGCTACAGTTCACCAAGCTATAATTTCATTATGGCAAAATTTCAGTGTGATTTCAAGGTGTTAATCAGTTCTGAAAATTCTTTCCTACTCTCCTTCATATTACTACACATCTATATATTTTCTCTTCATGCAACAAACATGAGCATAACTTGATATTAAATCCCCCAAAGTTCATTAATTCGCTCCTGAGCAAAGGTCATGTGATTTAGGTCATGTGATTTATTAAATAAACATTCATTAAAAACACACGATGACATAGGCTCTTCTTAAAAGCAAAAATCTGACATTTTGAGCATTTGTTTGCTCTTTGCCTGCAACAGGCAGTGTTCCTGTTGTAATGAAAGGGCTTCTCTACTGACACTTGGCTCATTAACATAGTTTGCATAGTGGCCCACTAGCTTACAGCAGTTGCTTTCAGTGATGACATTTTTAAAGTAGCTAAAGGACAAATCCAGAAAGAGTTTCCTGTGATGTAACAACTGACTGGTGAAGAAAATTAACCAAGTACATTTCTGAAATGTCATAGTCTCCCTCTAAGGTTGGCTGAATACCATTACTCAGTAAAATCTATCTAGTGTTTTCTTTTTCAGTCACTGCTTGAGCTACCCTATAGTGAAAGATCACACTCTGAGGGCATTTCATTTGCTTCCTTCATGACAGACTAGATGAATTAATTATGTGGTGAAAAACTAACTGATTTTGTTTCAAATACAACGTTAACTGTAGATGGAAGAGAGTGAAGCTGAATCACCAGAGTTCCTACAGGGGTGATTTCCCCCTCAAAGGCATAGGTCTCGTTTTATTAGATTCTCTGTTACCTAAACAGAGAGACAGTGAAAAGAAAACAGCTCTCGGGAAGAAAGAGAGGGAGAGACTGACATAAGGAAAGAGAGAGAGCTGGAGAAATGGAAGGAAGTCTGGGTAAATAAACCGACAGTGCAGTAAATGCAGTATTGCGGTTCTGCTGTGATATGAGACCGGCACTCATAAATAATGTAGCTGAGTGTCGGTCGGCCTGCCAGCAGCCGGCATGCTGCTCCTCACTCTGGGGAAACAAGGCTAAACAAAGATGGTGCTATAGTCGGGGGTCACACATCTCATTACAGGTATCAATCTCTATGCTGGAAACACATGCAGCCCCACATCATGCACACCTGTGCATATATAACAAAGAACTGATGCTGAGATACAAAAGAGAGGACACAAATATGAGAATCTGTTTTGTCTGTATGATGTTTAACCCAGGCTCAATAGTTCAGTTTTAATTTTTGCATTTCCACACACTATAAAATATTGATGACAGGTGCTGAAACACTACAACTCCTTTTGTTTAAACCTGCACTGACTGATTTTCTGGCCACATCAGGGAAGAAACAACAAACACACCAATGATATAATGTCACAATGTCACATATTTAAAGTGAGTATCTGTAAAAATACTAAACAATATTGAATTATATCCTTGATCGTGTATTTCCTACACAGACCAGATAGTGACAACAAGTCAATGACAGAAACAGTGACATAAACTTCTCTCACTGAGCACAGAAAAGTGAACCACTCCAAGTAGATTACAAATCCTTCTGACTCAACTCTTTTTTTTAAAAATAGCATAAAAGTAACATGTCACAACACCAACATTTAAATGCTGAAAGTTAATTTGCACATGAAAGCAGCATAGTTTTCTGCATAATGGCAGAACAGCAGCAGCAGCAGCAAAGAGAGAGGGGTGGTGGTAGTGGGGTTTTACCAGAAACCAACAAGTGTATTTAAACACAATGGCTCCCTGTGGAACGTGTGTGGATTACACCAATAACAACAGACTATTATCATTGCTGCTCATAACCAACACTGATTCCTCCCCGATGACTCAAACACAAAACACGGGGAAAAAAGTGCATAAAAACATTAAACAAGCAAGAAAGAGACCATGGGTTATTACTGAAAAGAGAATAGGTCTAAAAACAAGTCAAACAGTCGAACTGGTGAAATGATTTGGGGTGTAAATTGTGTTTTCATGTGTTTGTGAGTGTGTGTGTGGGAGGGTCAGGAGTAAATATGAAATGATGTGGCATCTGTTGAGGCTTTAAGTGATATATCACTCCATTCCACTTCGTTTAGCATCACTTCGTCTGAGTTAATTGGTTCATGAGGAGCACTAATTAAGGGGAATGGCCGTGTTTATCATCGCGGCGACGCTCATTACGCGAAAAGATCTTTTTTTCTTTCAGGACTGGTGACATTAACCCACCCTTCACAACTGTGGGTGGGGGGAATGCGTCAGTGTATATTTACTTTAGTCCTCAATGTGACAGCTGCATCTAACATCTTATGTGTAGTGAAGTGAAACACACACACAGTTTAACACTGCTCCACAGGCACTGTATGCAAATGTATGCATATATACACACTGTAAAACTGATACTCATGAAAATACATATTATACATACACATGCAGAAACAAACAAACACTCTCTCTCTCTCACACACACACACACACACACACTGGTGCATCCATCTTTGTGGGAACTGTCCCCTCATTGATGATAGATAGCCCCTTCCCCTAAGATGAAATGAGATAAACTTTATTGTCCACCTAAGTGGAAATTTGTCTTTGGCTTCTCTGCCACCACAATGAAAAATTACAGAATTATATACTCCATATATAATACACATATCCTTAAGAAATATTCAGCATATACAACATACAATATACAATAGTGCAACGAGTAGCTAGCAGCAATATCAAAAAGCAGGCCTTATATAAGAACAGTCAGTCTGTGTTCAAGGCCTGTATGGCATGAGGAATAAAGGACTACTTGTATATGTCTGGGCTGGCTCTCGGGGTCCTGAATCAAATGGCCAGAAGGGAGCAGCTCAAACTAACCTCAGCTATCACAACTGTACGTCTACCCCTAACTTTAGCCTAAACCTAATTCTAACTATAAGCCTAAAACCAACCCCAACCGCACAGCCATTTGAGCTTGTGGGGAACAGCATTCTGGTCTCCACAAAGCTGTCAGACCCCACAAACCAATACTCATGCACCCATACACACACACACAACTATACACAAGATGATGAAGTGTCTTACCTCTCTTCGTCTTGAGGCCCAGCAGGTCTGTTTGATTTTCCAAACCACAGCAGCGACCAGTAACAGAGACAGGAAACAGCTGGAAAGAGGATTCGTCAGTCAATCAATCAATCAATAATCAATGACTCCTCAGAGGTGAAAAAAATCTTTATGATTCAGTTCATCTGGGATCAGTGTGACTCAAAGATCATTTTTCTCAGATTTTATTCTAGCCCATGACACCAGTCCCTCAAGTTCCTGACTCTCGATCCCAGTATATTCTTAACCTTTTTATACTCATCGTATATGATTAGATAAGTCCTCTTATGAGCCTTGGTATGCAGTGAAACATGTTTGCCACAGCAAACTATGAAAAGATGGAAGTTTGGAAGCGATTTAAGGATTCTGAACAATCTGCTAGAAATCAACAGTGAACTGGACGGTCAGAAATGATGTCATTTACTTCTAGAAATCACATTGACACTTTGAAAATTTGTTTTTGGGACACCATAATTCAGTATTTCAGTAGTTCAGTACAGTATTTTTATTTTTTAATGAAGTAATGCTATGGGTTTATACCACACACAAGTAAGGAGGTCATCAGGGTGCACGGTGAGTGTAAGAATCACAGGACTTTGCCACCAGAAACACCTTAGAAAACACTTTGTGTGTCGTGCTTCAAGTCATTTTCATTTCTGCAATATTTAACCAACCAAGTGCTTTTATTGCCTTTTAAACATTAAGACAAAAGCATTAATCATGCTGTATTTGCAGTGAGGGCATAGTGGTGTCCTCTGTAGAAGACAAGGAAATTTCACAGAGCCAAGATATCTTGACAATTTAAAACTAATTAGGCAACATTACTTTTCCTACTGCACTCTGGTCAAGGTGCAGCAAGCATGAGACCAACTTCAACCAGAGTAAGAAAGTTGTGCTGACACCTGTTCCTGTTTGGTGTTGACTCGTGGGAGGTACTTAATTCTGAATACAGCAAGTAATGTTCAAAGGTGGTGTAAGGATAGAGCTGTTTGAATTTTAGCAGGGAGAGAAACCATCAAAAGCATATTTTTGACTTTTGTATATTCATTACTTTTTTCTGTTAAAAAAAAAAAAAAAAATAGTCCATAGTCCTTCAGTGCTCTACAAATTATTGAGGAACAGCTCAAAAAGGTTTGGATCCATTGCTTCAGAGTTGATTTGGGTGGAAAAAGCCACAGTCCAACAATAAGCAATTACAACAAACACTGGAGCTGTTGACAAGAAATTAACTGAACAAGAAAAAAAAATCAAAGGGAAATACAGGAAAGAAAATATGAGTGTTCATAACATGTTTATATGCTAATAGTGTCCTTTGTAGTTGTCCTTTTGAAAATGTGTTTCTGTGTATCTCACAACTATTATGCAATTATGTGGCAATTTCCTCACATTATATAACTGTGCTCAGGGTCCAGTATCTGCAGATGGTATGAAACTAATTCAAATAACAGGTATTTCAAGAATGTATGACTCCTTTGTAGTTGTCCTCATAGAACATTGTCAAGTACAAAGAGACACTGTAAAACCAATACAATCACTGTACCATAATACAATCATAGGGCAGCATTTTCACACTAATTTACTGCCCCCCAGCCCCAGTTTCCGGAGAGCAAAGATGACAAAGGAGAGAGAAATTCATGGGAAGTTTGTGGTGACATACAAAACCGTGGTGACTGTGGACAACTGGGGATTTTAGGACAGAAAAGGGCAGCAAGAGGTCAATGAGCGACATGATGCTCTCTAACAAAGAACAAGGTCTCGTGTTACACACAGATACAGATACATACACACACACACACACACACACACACACACACACACACTCAGCCTTAAAGCCCAATGTCTGGAGGGCAAAGTTAGCTGGCCAAACACAAAGCTCCCCTCTCAACCAGAACTTCTGACAAGAGCTCAAAACAAGCGCACCCGAAGACATAACAACAGGAAGTCCCACAGAAACTGCTGAGGACAGCAACCCCGAAACAATCCTCCTCTTTATCTACGTGTGTGTGTGTGTGTCTGTGTGTCAGTATGTGTGATGTGTGATGTGTCCTCCTGTGTCTCTATGTGGGGATGACAGCATTGTAAAGGGTATTAGCGCTGTAATGAGCGTGACATTTTCAGATTCAGTGTGGTCAAGAGGCTGCAGTCATGGCCTCTGCAGTCTGTGGCTGACCTCTCAGCTGCATTCAGACACATCACAACCAGGAAATCCCCTCTGGTGATGAGGACAAGACGCTCATTGCTGCTGCTGGATGAAATCCTTCCAGTTTCAACACTCCACTTCATGACCTTTTTGTCTTCAAGTATTATTATGAACAACAAACTCATACAGAGGTCAAGAGAAGAGTGTATTCTTCAGTCAGCCTAAGTTGCTGATTTGGTGTGTATTACTACTATCAAAGGATTTGGTCAGTCAAAATAGATTAAACTGAAAACTAGTCACACATCATGATGCAATGAACTGTATTTGATAGATAAAAAATAAACATGGTTTCCAACACCCAGTTCGTTACATTGGTGTCAGAATTCTATGATTCCAAGCCCAACTGGTATACAGTATTGCTCTTTTCTAATATAGTAACCCTGATTTAGATACACTGGAACACTGATGTTATTATCTAGACAGCATATATGCCATATATGCAGAACATTCAGTACAGTAAAATTCAGCTGTAACAGCTTCATTAGGTTAAATGTTTGTGTATTGTATCTTTACTTTTGTGTATATAGTCACAGTTGTTATTCTTAATATGTTCATTTTAAGCAAAGTTTACCATAAAGGTCTTTACTGTTATCTTATAGTTGATGTTGCTGCCATCTTTGATTGTTCGATTTGTCAAATGGAATGATAACTGGACTGTATTTATATAGCTGACAACCACTCAAGGTGCTTTACACCACCACATTCGCCCTATTAACACACACATTTATGCAGTGCTTCTCTATCACACACATCAGGGGCAATTTGGGGCTCAGTATCATGCCCAAGGATACTTTGACATGAGGACTGGAGTAATCAGGGATCACACCACTGACCTTAGTGTACGATTAGTGTATGATCTGCTCCTCTACCTCCTGTGTCACAGCCACCCACTCAACACATAGACTGTATATAAAGATCTTTATATACAGTCTACGGTTCAACAGTATAATATCCTGTCTCAGTATTATAGGAAAACAACACATCATACACAATACAAATATCAGTATATCTTTGTATGGTCACTATATTTTTTATTGTTCTTATATATATCGAAATATCAGTCTCAAATATCCAGTGATTCTATCTCCTTCTTGTGCCAACATCTTATTGCGTTTTCATGGGCTCATCAACAGAGACACCAGATATGCCAAGACCTCCACAATGCTGAAAATTCACCAGTGCCATTAAAGGACAGACAAATACACCCAGTAACTCCCCTGCAATGATTTTCCATCCTGCAAATCTACCTTCTAAAAACCCTCCACTGGCTGGGATTCAAATCCAATCAGGCCCAAGATTCCCCATTCAGTCTGTATTACCTCTGCTTGCCATTAATGGGCCACAGGGCTGAAGCTTAGCCATCTAACCAATGGAGCAGGAGTGGCTAATTGTCGCTATTACCAAGGCATTAGGGATGAGGAAGGAAGGGGGAGGAGGGAGAGGGAGAGAAGGGGAGGCTGGGAGTGTCCTATGGGTTTGTTAACACTCCGCTGAGCCTCTTGATAGGTTTAGGTTTAAGACCGTTCAGCCACAGGTAATAGCAATCAAACTGATTAAACAACCAGGGAATGTGGGTAAGAACAAGTCTGGGTCCAGGTGAGAGTGTGTACATGATTGTGGGATTATGTTTGAAGTTGTGTTCCTGCTCTTTTAAGTGGTGTGGTTTGATTTAATCAAAGAAAAAAAAATCCACAAGCTCAGTACATATAACTCTCTCACACACACAAACACTGCATACACACACACGGGCACGCATGAGAGCACAATGAAACATCTGAACCCCAGTGGGCAGAGAGAAAAATCAATAAGCTATTCGTTGAACATGAGCCACAGATAGTACACAATCGGAAACAGCTTTCCATCTGCACAACTGGCAAATCAGCTCTCAGTGTAGAGACAAGACAAACTAAGGCCTCCAGTACTGAGAGAGAAGCTGCAGTCTCTCTGCCTCTTTCTCTCTTCTTACCCCTGATGATCTGTTTATCTGTCCAGCTTTTCTGTCTATTTTCACCTGCATGTCATTTCAGCACATGAGAAGCATGTGAATTAAGCAAGGGGAAGTTTGTCTATGAACCAGATGGCTACTTTACATATTTGAAGATGCTAATAAACTCTTGGCTATCCTGTAGTCCTGCGCCCTAAAAATGAACTATTCAGATTTTCAGTCGGTGAGGATCAGAATCGATTCTGTTCTGTCAGTCAAAGCATCTAGGTTAACATCACAGCAAGGCAACAAAATTTTACAAACCTAATCTTGTCTTAAAATTGCATACTGTTCAACCTAGGCCTGCAGCAAGAAAAAGTTGAACCTCACTCAACTTGTGCCAGGCGATGCAATGCCATCCAAAAAGGCCAATAAAACCCATGCAGGTGTGTATTTTATATGATATTGCTACTGTTTACTGGGACACAGTCACTACGGAGGATAAAAAAAACATCTGAAGTCAATCTAAGTCACTGTGATAGAGTTGTTAAATCCTGTCTCATATTATTAAAAAGTGTTGTGCAGTGTTTTGGTGTCTGACAAGCCTTGGATCCTCATTACCTCATTACCTCTCAAATGAAACGTTCAAGACAGACACTTGCTATTTTTGTAACACATGGTTGTTTTTGGTTTGAGGAAGATATTGTGGAGAGTGACTAAAAATCTTACTGTTACTTCAGGTGTTTTGTAGGATGGGGGGGGGGTGGACAGACTGCTCTGTGATGTTTATAATAATCAGACTGTAAATACATAAATAAATAATATATTTGTCATCAGTAAAAAACAAAAAAAAAAAAAAAAAAAAATATGTAAAAAAATGAAACAGTATTACTGTTAAAATATAAATAAATAAGATGCTTATTTAATCATTGAATGAACAGTTACATTTCTTCAAAGTGAGTTTTTGTTTTGAATTTTTCTAATTTGCTTAATGATTTATTTATAATTTACTTACTTTGTATTTCTGTGATTTTGCTGGTCTTGGTAACATAGAGCCACAGAGTGCCAGAGAAGATCAGTTTTTCTCTGGCACTCTGTGGCTCTGTTGCCGTACAGTATACTGTAATTCTCCCACTTCCTACTTCCACTTCTGTCTAATCTGATGCACATGTCTCTTGAGGAGGAATCCTTCCTCTCACTTTTGTTTGTGTTAAAACATTTCTGTTATTCATTTTTGCTTTTCTTGAGATTTCTCCAATTTCTTTCCATTTTACGTTGGTTTTTTTTGTTTGTTTGTTTGGTGGGGGGGGGGCTATACAAGTTGTCTAAAGATAGAGGAAGCACATGCTGCGAAACATGCTGGAACAAACAGGTGATATAAATAAACTGTAGTAGAAATGAATTGAGCTGAGCTGAAGAATCTGAGTCACATAAAGCCATCACTCTGTATAAACACTAAACAGCTAAAAAAGTCCAAACACACAGTGGTGATTTAATGGTAAGCTGCTTAAATGCGCATGAGAAACATATGCTGCTCTTGAAGAAAAAAGTGTGTGTAGAGCTGTGGAAGCTATATCTAACTTGCGAGCTACAGCCTGCACATCACTCCCGCTCCTCTATGCACTCTAAGTGCCCATGGGTTTGCTTTTTTATGTTTAAATAAATAAAATAACTCCAAAATCTGAAATATATTTGAACAAACAGACTAAAACCTCCACAGAGAATCCTCGTGGACGTGAATGTTGATAGGGATGGTCATTTTGAAATGAAGTAGACGTGCTCGGGGAGTCTCATGAGCCACTTAGTGCTGAGTAGCTTCTCCACTGTTTTGGGAAAGAGACGGGGGGGGGGGGACTGATTGCTAATCAGGCGAGCGAGAGCTGGGAGTAATTGGACAAAGCTGAACTGCAGTGTCACCAATTAGCATTTGAGACTGTGGAGAGCGGAGACATAAATGCTGTTTAATTATGGCCATTTTCCCTTTTTCTTCCCTTCATTTAGAGATGAGAAAGAATACATGAGGAGGATGGATGGAGGGAGGGAGAGACAAGGAGGTGGGGGCGAAGAGAGTTTTACACTTTTCAGAATCTTTGTGGAGCAAGACTTCACAGCTAATCAGGGAGACATGGGAAGTGGGATCTTTAAGGAGCTGGGCCTAAATTCCTAAAAATTAACAAAATGCATTTAATATAGACCAAGATTGTCCTTTGGGCTATTACAGCAATCTATTTATGCGTATAATTATTCCATTGTACAATGAAACACTAAAATAATGACAGCAGCAATGAAATCATGCCAATACATCAGGTTTTTCATTTCTTTAATGTTTTTGGGATTCTGCAGCATTTTAGACTTGTACTTTTCCCCCTCTGCACTTATATTTGTGCTGCCAGCTTCCAAATTACATCATTAAGGCAACAATGGAAATGATTTAATAATACACTCATCTACATAAATTTCCAGAATAGAAATCTGAAAATTGGATGACACCAGGTTCAAAACTACTGTTTTATTAGGCTGAGATATCAAAGTTTTTTTTGTTTTTTTTTTGGGGGATATCTCATTTTATCACTCCATAAATCAGAAAATACTGTTAACAAATATATAAGTTTGGTGTACGTGCTACTGAAATGGATATTTCTGGCTCAGAGTATGAATAAAAACTGGTTTTGAGAAAATGGCCTTTAAAGATACGTATTACAATTGAAATCTACAGAGGCAAATAAACAAAGTGAGGAGGAATAAACACCTAAATGTGTATTTTGGATCGTTTCTTTCCACTAGTCTGAAAGACGACAGGTTATAAAGACAAAATCTTGAGAAAAATCAACACTTTCTTTTCAAGTCGGTGACTTTTTCAGTCTTAAAGCCAGACCACAATCTTTCGTCAGCCTTAACCACAGGGTTTGACTTGCTGGAATATACAGTAACTGTAAAAATATTACACTTTAGCTGACATGAGTGGATGCTGTAAGAAAACAAATGATGTCTGCTGACAATGAACATTTTGCCAGGATTCTTAGATTAGTATGAGGCTTCAGTTTTTGCAGCAAAGGGTTTAAAGATATACATTCAAGGTAAATGCTTAGTTGTTATGTTAGCGAAATTCATAATCTGGACGCGGTTTTATTCATGTATTTGTTTGATGATAGACAGCTACATCAACTGATAATACAAATAGAACTCCAATCTCTCCTTTCAATCCCCCTACTTGTTTCTACGTTAGCTGCATATCTTTCCTCTTCTTTCCCTACCCAATGCCAGACTGCATCTCATCACTGTGCCTTCTGCCTAGAAGCTAACACACATATACACAACACAACACACACACACACACACGCACAGGGTGTCATGACTCAGGCTCTTTGGCACTCTCGTTCCTGACCACATCAGCACAGTGGAGCCAGAAGAGACACACATATCCACACATATCCACACACACACACACACCTCCACTATGTAGACAGACACACATGCACATAAGCTTGCATCTCTGATATGCACTGACACACACACAGACACAGAGAAAAAGACAGAGTAAGAAAATGAAGGCTTCATACAATAATACAGTCCTGAGTTACTTCTCCATTGTAGTTTGGCCTTTTGGTGAAGTAAATTGTTCGACCACTATATTTATGTATGAGAGCTGTCATTATTTGGAACTTCACATTAGCAGTTGTGCTGTAATAGATGAGGATTTTACATTCTTTAATAAGAACCAAGCTTTAAGATGACTGTTTTTACTTTTGATACTTAAGTACAGTTTTCTTCTTTGCATATCCAGCAGACTCAGAGCAGCCTTATCCCACTGGAGTCGTGCTTGCGTCCACCTGATAAATAAAAGTCCATCTGGCGCTTTAGCCACTTATAAATGCTCCATGTTCTTCACCAGCTAGTTGCTATCTGTGTCTGACTGCTGTTGGATGATGGACTGGTAGTGTACAGTGAATTTATCAGAGCTAATTTGTTGAAAACAGCTGCCTGTTGCTGCTGGGAATGGGGTTTAAACAGTAAGGCGAGACTGAACCAAAGCTAAAAAGCTTAGTGGAGCTGCAGAGTTGGTGATAATTCTGTGTGGGTTTGTCATCACTCATTAGCCATTTTTCTTTTAATTGAGTCTTTTTCTTTTGTGTTAATGCTACTATTGTATAAGCAAATATATATATATATATATATATATATAAAGGTGCACATTACATTACGTAACCATAGCAGTAAATAAACAAACAACACATAGGAAAAACAGCCCTTTAGTTGTAGCATGTAACCTTTTCTCACTGCTGCAGTGCAGAAGAGAGCAACTCATAAGCAGAGAAGTGACTAACACACACATACACACGCACACACACACACACACACACAGGGGCAGAAACATAACACTGAATTCTCCCAGCAGAACTTGATGCTGTCCCCTACTGATGACATCATCTCTCTATGCTGGCCTAAAGGTCGCTGATGTCCGGAAGCCGGCCCTGGGCACAAAAACGGCTCACTTCCTCACATGGCAGCACAGTGACACACACACACACACACACACACACAGAATGAACACACCAATAAGGAGGACACATACATACATATACAGGAAATAATGTGCACATACACGCTCACAAGGATGAACACACACACACGGACAAACACACACTTGTCCGGTGTCGTAGCTGAGTGGCAGAACCTTGCCTGAAGACAGCAGACTTCATTCCAGACTTCTTCCCCAAAACACTCTCTCATTAGATCCACTGTCTGTCTGCATGACTGTGAGCTGTAACACAAATGTCTCTCACCCAATCCAAAAAAAGGACTGTTTTGTCTGGCTGTTTGGTTTTTAATGGATTTAATGTGGGTGGAAATCTTGGTGAAGACAGGGAGTAATTTTTTTAGGATTTAAATAATTCTGTTTTACTGAAACTGATATCATTAAACAGTGCCCTGCTTCAGACACACAAACACGGAGACAACTACACACACAACAGAATGCGGTCCTGAACAAGCACAGATTTTTGCTTTTGGCCATCAAGCAGCTCCAGTTCAGTAACATATTCCAACAAAAATCCTTACTTCAGTTTTGACTTGCTGGCCTCCCAGGTGCTAAAATGAGATATTCTTTCCTTTTTTCATAAGCTGAGCATTCTAGGTCTTTCTCAGCAACCAAACTCACACCTAGGAGTTGCCATACACTTCTACTTATTGCTGCAGATGCTGACAATTGCCAGAGCCGTTGGGGTGGGGGTGGGGGTGGGGTGGGGGTAAGAACCTTGCCCGAGGCTGCTGCCACCTCAGTGAGTTCAGCTTATGGCCCAGTTGCGTAAAGAGCCTCTGGGAACTGAAGCACTGAACAGCAAAGGCCCTGTGAGGAGCAGCTGGATGCTCTGCAGAGAATACATTACATACAGTAAATAAGACAGTCAGGGGAAAACTTACCTAAAGAAGGTGACAAAGAACTGCACCAGGTCCATGATGCTGTTGTGCTGAGAGAATGCAATCTGATGATAAAGAAAGAGACAAAAAAGAAAGACAGAAAACACACAGTTAATACAAACTTAGGGGAAAAAAGAAATTAAAGTGAGTTCTGAATGTTGTCTGATCCCATTAAAGATGGGATGTGAAAAATACCCATCACAGTTTCCCGGAGCCAAACACGAGCAGCAAATTCAAAATCTTTGGCATTTTTGCTTATCTTTTGTGAATGTGTGCAGATGTGATTGTGTGCCAGTCTATTCTGTCTTTCTTTAACTACATTATTATTAAAGTAAAGAACCAAAATCAAATCTTAAAATGTCGTTATTGTCAAAAAACTACACCGGACAGTGCACAATCAAACAAAATTTCATTGCATCTGGTTCCCTTTTAACAACAATGACTAAGAGAAAAAATGTAATATCAAAAATAAAAATGTAAAATAAATGACTTTACAGAGCAGCATTTGTATTGATTGCACACACAACTATATTATTGCACATTAGGTTGTCAAGTTTTTCCAAGTCTGGTGTGTCGTATCACAATGTCATGAAATTACACTCACAGTTCAATACAAGCTAAAGACCTATTTTCTGGTATATTTTATGCCTGACAATTGTAACCATCTGCTACCACACAACAGTGAAACCCACAGGGCTGTTCTGGTAAAAGACTATTCAAATACATTGGACCAGGCGTAGCTGCTGAATAGTTCTTAAAACAATTATTTCTGATTGAGGAGGATCAGCTGTGTTCTAGATTTGCAGAATAGATGCTGTTTTGCACAAAGCAACTGAAGCATTCTGACTATACATTCTACAAAATTCAACATGCCCTTATGTAACCTTGTTTTCCCCCCAACCTGTGTTACAGAGCACCATGTGAAACTGATGCAATAACTGTGGATGAACATCTTTCTTACCCAAGGGCAGTGTTCAGACCTCTTACATGAGGCCAACTATTTTATTTCTGCCAAATACATTCTCACATGTTCTCCATCTCCTTCTCTGACACACAAACACTAAGCATACAATGCGGACCACCACCATATGGTTTGTAGGTTATTATGAGATTAGCCTGTGAGAAAAGGCTTCTGGCCTTTTGTGCTCTCCAGTATTCTGCAGCACTTTGTTCAATTGAACTCTGACAAAGCTGCTGGATGCTACAGCACCACTAAATCCACTGACTGCACCATCCATCATCACATTCACTGTGCTGGGATGCTGGTGCAGTGTGTGGCCCTGCGCTGTCCAGAGCCCGGGTCTAAAACACGCCGAGTCAGATATCCTGTGGGATTATTTTAAAGTGTCTTAGACTGTAACTCGTGGAACCGACTATTTTACCTTAAAGTGTTTTAGTTAGCTGCAAGGAGCAGGTTCAGCCAAAAGACTCAGAGACTTAAGTGCTCCAGTGAACGCCTCAGGAGGTCCCTCTTTCCTGATCTATCCAGATATACAATTCCTCCCTTCACTGCTGAAGTTGAATAATCCTGGCAATTTCCACAATCTATTGCCACTATTGTTATGTTTAAATTACTGTAAATCACTCACTTCTGCACATCTCTATCCATGCTCTGCTTTTAAACCACTGTAAATTTACTGTTGACCCACATTACTTTTTCCATTTAGTTCAAATTAGTTCATTTACTGTTAAATCAATGTTAATCTTCTTTACATATTTTCATTTTTCTCCATATGCTCTACCTGACACTGTGTATTTATGATTATGATTTTAAACTGATTTTACTTGCTTTTTACATATTTACTTCCCCATTTGATGAGTAAAGTTTTTCTGATTGTTTTTTTTTTTTCTAATTTTTAATCTGAATGAGGCTTCCCTGGTGAAATAAATTTTAATAAAAATATTGCGCTTAAATAGGAAATGGAGGCAGAAATCCCAGACTGGTATCTCTCAACCTGGACAAATTAACCGTAAACTATTTGCATGCTTAATACCACAAGGGCTAAGTAGCAAAATATGTCTTACAGTGTGCACCGATAAAAGTCTTGGTTTATTTTCCTATGTGTGTTCATCACAATACACATTATATTGTATTAAAGTGTTAAATATATTTCCACTTGCATACACACCTACACAGATGTTCATTCTCACTGTGAAAAATATTCCTCACCTCTCACCTTATCTCATTCCTCAAAATATAACTCCACAATCTGTCTTCATCAGTAGTGTGTTTGTTTATTGTGTGTGTGTGTGTGTGTGTGTGTGTGTGTGTGTGTGTGTGTGTGTTTGTGTGCCTGTTTTTGTTTCAAAGTGTGTGAGATGCACCCTGCTGCTTCAGAGCAAAGTTTTGGCTTTCAGCTATGAAAACTCATGAAAAGCCATTGTAGTCCATGTTTAAACACCCTCATGTTAAGAGGATTATTTATTACAGACATAATTGATTTTCCATTCACTTCTCTGCCCTGTAGGAACAACACAGTTTCTGTTGAAAAGGCTCACACCTTCCTGATGTCTTGTTTCTAGACAGTTGGAGGAAGATGTTCACACTGAGATAGATGCACACAGCAGAGCAAGGTACTTTGAGGACACAGCTAAACCTGGCTGTATAATGTAATGGGCAGGGGCTCAAGGCCACAACCAAAAGTGAACTTTTTATTAGAGAAACCACCAGAAAAATATAGAGGCGGGAAGATGCAACAAGGGCAAAACTCTCACCACCACTGGCTGGCGAGAGTTACTGTCACTGCTTTAACAACTCCTGCTGGTTGGTTGCAGGTTAAGTAAATTGTCTTCTGAGATGAAAACCCAAGTGCAACATACATTGACCTTGTCACGCCAACAGATGCACGGTACAAACAAGAGGAAGTTGTCAGGGTAAAGTGGCCAGATTGTGCTCATGTGGGAAACAAACGTGTTAATTGCTGGTTTTCTTGGAGTTCTGATGTACGTCAACACTGTCAACACTAACGCAACAATGGCTTATTCAGACGAGCTGACAAGCGCTAACCCAAGATTACATAGTTGGTGTGCTGGCTCAAGCTAGTGTGCAGTTGTTTTTGCAAGAGTCATACACTGCTAAATGTAGGTGTGTCGCCCTAAAGGTAATGAGAAAATAATTAGTCAAATAACTAAAATAAAACTGCACAAGGCAGAAGCAGCAAAACCCCAATCAGTGAACTGTATGGGGACTGTTTGTTAATTAAATTGTAATAATCTGGTTGCCTCATTCATCCTTTAACAGTGACGAAATGTAACAGTAAGTAACTGTGATTTAGGATGTCTAGTCCTCAGCACTATCATAATAAAATTGGTTACCTGTCAGTATCTTCCCAGATCAAACTACAAATCACACATGAACAGAAAAAACTTATGACCTGCCACCTCTAGGATTAAGATTTGGCAGCATCTCAACACTAAGATGATTGTAAAAGCTTACGAAGTGTAGACAACTGAAAGCACTCAGTTAGGGAAACTTTCCCTACAAGAAATCAGTATTCACTATTGGTACAAGATGTCACCAAATCATGGTCTCCTAGGCCAAAGTCATATGCTCTGTTGACCAAACTATTTAGCTCAATGACATTTTGCAATTATATAACAATCTCTCATTACTTTCACTTTGGAGACTTAAAGAGGACAGTAATTATATGCATAACCACAAGAGGTAGCAGAAACATAGATGGCCATCATATGTCAGTGGTTAACTTATTGTCTGTTTGAGAATTAAGTCTGTCAAATAACACAACTTATAATAAATAAGAAATACATTAAAAAATTCTCAGAATGGAAACAATTCCGCTTAGAGTTTCTATCTACAGCGTTAACATTGGCTTCAGCTTCCAGATTACTGTGGCTGAGGACATCAGTTGTAACACTCTGTTTGCTCAGCTGTCAAAGCCAAGTTTTCTCTTTGGTGCAAGTACAAAAATCAGGACCTAATAAGTTCTTAATAAGGCTGCAATTTAACTTCAGACGTCTTCCAACGTTTTTCAGCCAGCTGTTTCATAAGAAATCAACCCTGTCAGGCAGCCCCTGCACTCTTTTATTCATTCTCATTTTATGTTAAGAGGTGAGTAGTCTTATATTTCATTAATTGGCTTTAAAAAGGCTTCAAAGTCTTGCACTTTTTCCACAAACTTTAAGACAATTTGAGGTGTGAATGTGTGGTCCAGTTGTGGCCACTGATGTGCAAATTAGCATGTGACATCATCTGATCCTCATGACAGGTGGACGGCCAAAGATCCCCTGAGCAGCACTGCAGCTATCAAGGGCCATAAAATATAAAAGCACTGTTCACAAGCATCACAATACATTTGACAGCAATATATTTCAAGCATGTCCAACATGGGGATACCTTTAAATGGCCCTAATAGCTGGAAAGGCTGTCTTTGTCTTGGGTGAATCCTCTGAGACTAGTTGGGAGGGGAAGAGAGAAAGAAATGGGGCAGAATAGGCTTAAGAGGGTTACCGGCAGTTGTGCAGCAGGTAAAATGGCCTGACAGTGGAAAACCTGCAGAAAAGCTGATTTTGGTCCAGAGGGACGAGGCATTAATACAGGCATCAGGGAGAAAAGAGCCTGGCTTTGCATTCAGGCGTCCAATGCAGCAATTTACATCATTATCCCCTGACACTATAAACAGTTACTGTACACACACACACACACGCTAACATCAAAAAAGAAAACACACATATACGTAACTGCAACTTTAAATAAATATGTTCAAAACACACAACACATACAACTATTCAAAACAGGTAAGACATAAATCAAACACAATCTAGAAAAGTGGACAAATCACAAACATTATACTTAATATAGTGAATTTAAATATACACAAACAAACATTCCTCCCCATTTTTCTCTCCCACACACACTTGTACACACACCATCCAGTCCCAGACCAACTCCAGCCAACAGCCTATCATTTCAATTTACAACAACTGCAGTCGTTAAACACAACTATAATCAATAAGCTGTTTAGACCACACCCCTGTTTTCTTCCTGACCCACGCCACTGCAGAGCCACAAACGCACAAGTCTAACATTACAAACACACACACGATGCAAGCTTAACACAAACACACTGTAAAAAGAATGTACAAATTACAATAGTCTTTCAAAATATGCTCCACTTGTGTAATGTTCAACTCTTACTGAATCTGTGTCAGAATCACAACAGTAATACTTGAT
The DNA here is from genome assembly GCF_001640805.2 of Lates calcarifer. Taxonomy (NCBI): domain Eukaryota; kingdom Metazoa; phylum Chordata; class Actinopteri; family Centropomidae; genus Lates; species Lates calcarifer. Next base: position 19,131,259 of record NC_066848.1, read on the forward strand.
TAAAAGAAGAATTCTGTGGTCATTTCTGAAGCTAACATTTTGTTTTTGTTTTAAAAGCATTGCAGGATATAACTGTTGCATTTATAGCAGTAGGAGAAGTCTGCAGTTTCACAGGCAAAGACAGATGCACAATGTCACCGTTTTGGCAGCCACTTCTTTACACAAGACTTGTAGATGTAAGGCAATGAGTTTGATAATTTACCTGAGTTATAGCAGTGATGTGAACATCCAATCTTAGTGGTACAGGAAAAAAAAAAAAAAATCTATAAAATCGCAGCACAATGAGTACCCGCATGCTTAAATCACAACTCCCTTTAGGTTTTAGTGACATTTCAACCAACTACAGGATTTCTGCGAGTAAATAATTGTAAATTATTAAACAATTACATAAATCATAAACTCAGATATTATTTTAAATTGGATAGTGTTAACGCTGGCTCCTACAGTCTGTTTACAGGGCATCTGTTAATCAGTTACTCAATTCAGTTTCACATACAGGACTCCCCGTTAGCCACTGTAACATATGATGAGAAAAAATGAGTCATTGGGTCTCCTGATATCTTTATTGATGTCCCAGAATGTCAAGATGAGGACCTCAAAAAGTCTTCACAAATAGGAAGCGCTTGTTAAACTATGGTCATGCCTAATACAGTTTTATGTTTCAAAGCTTTTTGGAAACCTCTCTTAACCTTAAGAAGGTTCGTAAGCTTTTACAATCATTTTAGTCTTGAGATGCTTTTGGGAAACAGGTCCCAGATCAATATACTGCAGAATGTGTCAGCTTTATATACACCCTGAGCTCAGTGGATATGACTGAAATGTATATTCACTTCCAAGATTTAAATTATTGTAATGCTAGACATATTCAAGTTGCTAATGTAATAAACCAAGTGTTAAATGGAGATTGGAGCTTCTGCAACACAATGTTATGAGTGTAACTGCTGACACAGAGTTGGTTCAGATACAAAAGGCAGCTAAAGGAAATAGTGTAGATTCAGAAAAATGACTACAGATGGGAATTCTCTGACACACAGACAAATGAAACACTGAAACAATCCATGTGTTATGGCACAAACACAAAAACAACAGCAGTATTCCTTTTCTATGGATTGTAATTGTTTGGAGATCAGGGGTCAACTGACTGTTCATGGGGATTTTTTTTTTTTTTTCTTGAAGCTAGAACTCCAATTATGCCTGGAAAGAGTGTGATAATCAGAGAAAGGGACTGAGGGGGGAAGACAGAGGTAAAAGATGAAAGGAAAAGGAATGATGTAAAGAGGACTCCAAGGACATCAGTTCCACAGTCCAGTCATTACTGAGGGCCTATGGTGGCCCTCTGGGGACCAGCTCAGGAGCTGTGACAGCAGTGGGGCGCCTTTTATTTCCCTAACCCTCAACCAAGGACTGCTTGTTAAAACCTAGAATGAAAGAAAGTGTTTGGCTAATCAATAAGTAAAGAGGAAAAATAGGGAGGGGAAGAGAGGGAAATGCAGTGAAAAAAATGGAGAGCGAGCAGGTGAAGCATAACTCAAGTGAAAAAAGGATGGGGACACATGATGAATGGCAGACTCGGGGGTTTAGGCATGAAAATAACTCTGGTTCAGGAAAAGATCTTGGTTTGGGTTAAAATAAGTACTTCAGTAACGTTAGAGAACCTTTGTCATCACAGCTATAGTAATAAAAGTGGTTAAGGTAATGATCATGGTTACAAAAAAAACTTTGACTTCCAGTTTGAAACCAGAAACAAACTGGTCTCCCATGTAAAAGTGCAATGTTTCATTGTTCCATCTATCCATGCCGACCTTTTCCCTATGCGGGCAGTGTTGGTTCTATAAAAATGTCACAATCACTATGGCCACGAGAGGGCTTTGTCATCTAAATGTAAACAAGTCATTTTGGAGTATTTGCTGAAAAGACTGATGGCGTCTCACACTACTGCTAGATGCTGCTTAACAGTAAAACATAACAAGCTGCTCACACAATTGCCCTATGGGATTATCATAAATGAAAGGGCAGTAAGGAGGATTATTGCCACTATTAATTTCAAAATAAATAATATGGTAGGAAAAAAAAATGCAACTTAGCTGCCTCAAAATCCACTGTTCATTTTCAGAGCTTTTATAATTGGTTAAAAGAAATTTCAACAAATGTCACCTTCTGATCATATGGTGCTGAATTTATTACAGTGCAAAACCTTCAAATCAGTTCCACTGAAGTTATAAATAATATAAATATAAATGTATATAAATTAGTAATTTGAGAGCATTATGTTCAATATATGTATTTAATTCTGCCAATTAGTGTTGTAGTTGTTAAGGATAGAAATCAATCTTGAGACAATAAAATGGTGTAAAATTAAGCAATTTTTCAACCTAGTACAGTTGGAAATGGAAGCAAAATGAGATTTAAAAGAATGCAAACACAAAGCTAACAGCTGAAAACTGAGGAAAAAGTTAAATGATACAAAGTAAGTAGTATACTAAGTCTACAAATGGATATGTTAAATTCTTCCAAGCTTCACATACAGATGTTTTACAGCATCTAAGAAAGAAATGAAATTTGTTCTGATTATTTTCATAATTCTTTTTGACTTTGGGTAAGTTTTGTGTTTTCCCTGTTTACAGGTTCACAGCAGTCCAGTTATACAGTACTCTAGTGGAACTTAATGGAGTCTCCATTTGGGATCTTTTACTAATCAGTAATAATGTTTAGAGCACACATATTTCCATAAGCATGTTAACAAATATATTTGTGCATTTTCCAGGGAATGAAATGTGCTTACAGCACACTCTTCCTTAGTATTTGCATATTCATGTGGACCTAATGACCAAAGTGAGGCAGTTGCCAAGTGCCGCCTCCACCTACATGGTATGCAAATTAGTCCAGCTCTGCCATATGTGTGCACTTGTTAGGAGAGCTCACAGATGTAGCTCCTTTTAACAGGTGCTTAAGACCCACTTCTGCATCAATCTGCAGTGAAAACACCAGTAATGAACTGCAGTCAAAACACAACATGATGATATGATCCCAGAACAGTTGGGATGACTTCTCTACTTGTCACTTGTTAGTCTGATTTTCATTTGTTGCACTGTTTGATTTCCTGTTGTCATATATAACTGTACCACTCACTAATCAGTGGCCATTAGGAAATAGGTAAAATCTGATCAAACAGTCAAGTGACAGTGTTAAAACTGTATATAAACTGTAATACTGTAAATAACAAAATGTCTTGTGTAAAAGCTCTTCGAAAATCTCTCTATAAATTAGTTATATCATGTTATATCATGCTTTTTTAAGCTTTACATTACTGGTCAATCAATTGCTATGATGAGATTTTAAAAGATATTTGACTCCAGAATGGTGCTTTTTATCAGTTTTTGGAGACCTGAAATTCAATCTCTGTGCCTGGTCAGCCCAGACAGAGGCAAAGAAAAGGCAAAAAAATTCATTTACTAGCTAACTGGTGAAATGTTAGTGCTAGCCAGCCACAAATGCCCACCTCAGTTAGTTATTTGAAAGATGAATTTGCACTATCAACTCTTGTTTTATGACTGACTGTAGATCATGCCACATCTCTTCTCTGGAGCAGTTTCTACTTCTTATATTTGTGGAGCAGAGAAGGGTTACATAAAACTCTCCACTCCTTCAAAGGTCAGCACTGACAACAAGAAATTGGTCAGTAGAGCAAATTTACGTGTTAAAGTTGAACTCTAAAGCTCACAGATTTGCTTTGTCTCTGCATACAGATCCATTTCTTTCCATTCTTTTTGTCCCAAATTTCGCTGTAATAAATGCTTGTGTGACCAGGCCCTGACACAAACCCTGTATTTATCTCCACATCACCAGCCTCATTTGTCTTCATGTTGCTGATGACTGCTGCTGACTTCCTGTCCCGGTAAATGGGTAGCACTCAGTCTCTCTTCTACTCTTTCACCCTATGGAACGTGATAGTACCTCAATGAGATACATCAGATAGACTCTGCTCCAGCTGTGTGCGTGTGTATGTGCTGGTTAGACAGTTAACCATTTCAACTTTTTTTTAATCCAATATAGCACACTTTGTCACTGACATGATCAGAGAGGGGTGTTTATGTGTGTGAGTGTGTGCACATCAGATATCTGATTAGGAGAGGCATCTATTTAATGATGGCGGATGTAGAGGATAAATAAGTGACTGAGCGCTGAACGGCAAATCAAATCAACCAACCAATCATGCTGGCCCTGAGTTCCTCTGCAACAAAATGTCTGCTCCCCTCTGACAGAGGCTTTTAATCAGATGGCCTATAGGCTGTGATGCATGGAGGGACGTAGAGAGAAAGGCAGAAGGTGCAGGCAGATGGAAATGGACACAAGAAATACTGCATTTTAATTGGCAAAAATAACAAATGAGGAGCTATAATTCAAAAGAGCAGAAACTATTTTTTTTAAACAATGTGTTTTTTGTTTCCTCCTGTCGATTTTAATTAAGTGTCTCCAAAACATAAAGAGTGCAAACAAAGGGCTGCTCAGTGTCGTCAATTTCCAAGTTATTATGTTCCTTTCTTGTTGAGATAACATTTTCTGCTAAATTACAAACAGAGATGTTCAAATTAGAAACAGTTACGGTCTTGAGTTATACAACTTCTGGCTAAATTCACAGTTAGTTTCTTCAAAACAAAGATGAAGAGAGAAACTGGGTCATGTTCCCATAATGTTTGTGGGCTCAATCAATAAAACATGATTTCTTGATTAGAAACGAATCCAGGCCAGTCCTAGTATGTGGGAAAATGGTGTCAAAAGGAACAAATTACAGTTCATGATCTATTTGCCTGTGACATATCTTGTATCTGTACATATTTTGATATTCTATTTACTGTACAGATTTACATATGGGAAGCTCATATGGGAAATTTAATAATCAATATATACATGTACTCTTGGATAAAATAGTAGTAAAGCCCTGAATGAAAGTCTAAATTCTACACCACATACAACTTTGCCTGGGCTAATGCTGTAACTCACCCCTACATACGTTTAAACCAGATCACTCTGGTCGAAATCGTGTCATGATGGCGAGTGCAGGAGAGTGAGGACAAGGTGCAAGGTCAGCGTGACAGAACCAATCAAAATCTGTTCCAGTAGAACGACTGATCCTAACACCTCCCTCTGCCTCACAACCAGCCCTGGAGTCTGAGCTGATGTCAGGACGCCGCTGCTGGGGAAACACTCACAGGTCACATTAGTGGGGGGGGTGTGTGCATATACAATATGCGTGGCTGTTCATGGATTTCTACCTTTCTAAGGACTGAATTAAGTTTTTATCCAGCTAAGTGAGGACAATACTGCATGTCAAGACATTGTGTTAAACTTGGAACAAAAGCTAGGTTTAGGATTAGGCTTCTGTTTGGCTAACAATATTCATTGTTATCTGTTAGTTTTGTGTCAGAAATCAATACCATATGACATTTAAAACATGTCTAGATTGAATAGATGAATAGAGTCACAGTGACCACTGGTCTGAAAATAATCTCATCAAATTGTCAAAACTAAATTACCAAAAAGATTGTCTGTGCCATCCAAAACAACCCATATGACTATTCCAACAGGTGTGTTTTTTTCCTATCTTGAAACAGTAAAGTCACTGTTTTGTGGCTGTTTGATAGAGAACTGTAAAACAGCATTTAAAGTGATTAAATAAATGAAACCAAAGCTGCTGTTTTTCCCCCTAACATAAAAAGTGATAGTAATTGTACCTTAGCAATTCAACATTGTGCATCATAAAATACAGGCTGGCTGCCAGAAAAACATCCTTAAGGCAGAGCAAAAAGAGGTACATTAAATGCTTGTCTGTTTAGTTGGACATTTTAATATCTTAAAACATCAGCTGGTTTATACAGAATATTTACCTCAGCAAACATAAATACACAGTAATTATGCCTGTTGTACTCTTGAAGTAAACATTGCATCACACAGTATAATGCAGAAAGTCTGCAGAGAGCAAATGAGAGAAGATTACATGTGGTATCAGTGAGGCTGTGACCTGAGTCTGTCAGAGTGAGCAACAGTTTTCCGTCCAGCAAAGGCCTGGACTGGGTCTGGGCAGCCCAAAGGTCCCTACAAATTACAGGAGGACCTGACAGGCCATGTGACCCAAGTGTGTGTATAAGTGTGTGTGTTTGTGTTTCACTGCCACAAACAATACAATCAAATCTGGTGTTAACACAGGCTGCCAGACTTTCACACATACACAACTAAAGGGTCAGATTAGTAAGATTCTGTGAGTAAGTGAGATTTACTTTCACTATCATCTCTGATATTCACAATACTACAAGATTTGATTTTCCAACAACATCAGGTTAATTTGTTATCATAACAACTGCTGATATGAGCTGCTATGAACAAGTATGAATTCCAGGAATGAGGAAAAATATTAGGATTTCTCCAGCAAATTTCACAGAACTCTAACCATTCTTTTTTTATTGATCAGGGAAAACATTTGACCTGATGGTGGTACTCAGTGAAAGGTCAGGGAGCCACCAAACTCACTGGAGTCATCCTCCTGGGAATAACAAACCATTCCACACTTCCTAAAAATATGGCCATTTGAACATCGAGATCTGCTACTCTGAGGTGTCTCCTCCTCTCTTTTTGTCCCTCAGCATTTTTGTACATGTGTGCTTGTGTGTATGTGTCTGCTACTTTGTGTTTACCTGTATGTGTGTGTTCATAGATTTATTAGATCAAACATATCAGGCTGGGTCATTACTAATTCTCAGGACAATTTCTCATCCTCGCCCTGTACTGGCGTCGGAAATCACCAAGGTCACAGGACCGGACACCAAGTGCCTCTCATGTTACACACTGGCACGTCTGACATGGCGGCGAGATAGGCCTCATTCTGGTAATTATCATATCACCTTTCAACCAGCTGATACATGGAGCTCTGATAATGTAGCATTAATGGGAAATGCATATGAGGGGAGCGATCGATGGACAAATGACCCATAACGAGACAACTCGGCAGTAAACGCTAATATTTATATACACTAAACGACTGTGATAATACAAGGCGATTGAGAAACAGTTATTAAATTACATTTCCACTTATCATCATCATCATATGGTGAGCTTTCATACATTATAAAATGTAGAAATAAATGCCTCACCATATGCGTTGTTTTATGTTTGATTGAAATATATAATGCACAGATGTTTTTTTTCTAGCTTTGTTGTTTTGTTTTTCAAGACTTTCTCCTGCCTGGTGTATACTGGAGGCAAACACCCACACAATATGCCCTCTACTCTACCTCACAGTGAGCACAGCTCAGGCCAGTGGTCATACTGTTGCACTGGGTGACATATTCCTTCATTACAGTGAATAAGAAATGTAATTTATTTGTCTCATCAATGCAACTATGGAAACGCATCTCCAAGTAGGTTTTGGTGACATCTCCCCAAAATGGAGCTATACTGTCAAGAGTTTGAAAATGGAATTGTGTCGAGACAGACAACACTGGCTATATTTAGTGTGGCAAAAGAACATGTCACCTACCGCAACAGGCTATCAGTGGGCCAAATTTAACATTGATTTAAAATTTTTGAATAATCACTCCTTTCATGGTGGGGGTTTTTGATACAAGGCATTTCAACCTTACGTCTCTTCACCAGTCTTGAAATATGTGATAAATATGTACATGTGAGCCCTATCCTCTAAATATCACTTATAAGTGAGGGATCATTTCAGATTATTTTAATTGCCTATTTTTCCTTTAGCTTCTACCTGAATGCTTTTGTAACTGACAAGCTACTGAAGGCCTTCCTATTTATCATCCTTCTGTCCATATCTGCATTATCAGTCCATCCATCCTCCCCTTTATGTCTTTATCCTTCTCCAGACCTGCTGTCCTTCTCTCTCTATCTGTCAATTAGGAAGCCTCCATTTTCTGAAACACTGGACATTTAGACTGTACCATAGTCCTAACATCAGTTAACCAGCCAGCCTGTCTTCACTCTCCCCTAATTTCTCCATTATGTCACTTCTTGACTCCATCCGTCAGCACACACCCCACACCCTGCATGACAGTCATCTTAAAATATCACCGCTAAAAGTCTACTTCAATTTAATGGATCATAAGGCTGGAGCGTGAATATTTAGAATGTGTGGCTGCTGCCTGGAGATTTAATCCAGTGCTGCATAATTGATAGAGAGACACTGGAAAACTCACAGATCATTAAATGTGATAGCAGATTTGCCAAACACTTTTCAGAATAGTTTATGCTCAACGTCCTGTCACAGCTATATGTTTTGCAGAAAGACAGCTCCTGAAAACGGGTTGATGATGATAATGATGGTGGTGGTGCAAACCATACTTTGTACTTTGGCTTGATCCTCCAAATACCTTAACTGACTAATTCAGGCAGGTAATTCAATATGGTGGCTATAGACTCCTTACAAAAAAGTTTTTATTGATTTCTACAACATTTCAGACCTGTATTAAACACTAGAATCTTTTTAAACCTTCCAACTTACAATTAAAGGCATAAACTGTACAGCTTGTTGACTAGTGGTTTAACAGTGCACTATGGCACAGTGCATCATGATTCAAAGATATGTCAATGACTCCCAGAACACATAGAGTGCAAAAGCTTGCTGTTAACCCTGACAGGCAGAGGTGTAGTGGGTGGGGGACGCGGGGGAATGCTGTCCGCCCACTTCTTTCAGCATGATTTAAAAAAAGATAATAATAATAATAATAATAATAGTAATAATAAGCAGCAGAAGAAAAAAAAACAGCAATTTTACTGTTAAACTGGTGTTATTAGCAATTGAAAAACAAGTATAACACACAAATATCTCTTTGTAATAGCCTACATATAAAAATACATATAAAAAATAAAACATTTACGTTAGTATGATTGTCATCATCCTGACATACTCCTGCCTATTCATGAATAAAACAAGAGAAGAAAAGTGATACTAGGCTACGCAGCTCGTTCTCGTTTATGAAGCCCACGTTAAAATGACAAGTCGCCTGAAAAATATTCTGAGTTGTGCTTTCGTAAAGTTGTCAATTACAACGATGTTGGAACAACATCAGTTTCTTCTGAGGAGACAGCCAGCACCAGCAACGTTCACACACATTATAAATGTTGTTGGTGGTGCCGATTTTTGTAACTGATGAGCTATAGTTTCCCATTCCAAACGTTTAAGCCTTTTGTGTGTGTGTGTGTGCGTGTGGTATGCTTTTTGATGACGTCATAAAATCAGCACCCCCCCCCACACACACACACACATACACTCAAAAAATCCCCACTACACCACTACTGACAGGGTTAATCAGAATTTTGGACCATTATCATTACAATATTTATAAAAACATAAAACAATTTGTTGTTTTACACTATATTAGCAAGAAG